>NW_027271806.1:0-137500 GCF_040938485.1 Diadema antillarum | reverse complement strand
TGTATGTGTGTAACTTTCTATATATCTTTATATATCTTTCTATCTATTTATTTATCTACCTATTAATATGTCTATCTATCTATCCATTTATCTATCTATCTATCTATCTATCTATCTATCTATCTATCTATCTATCTATCTTTTGAATGCATCTGTGCATGTATGCCTACAGCTAGTGCGGGGCACTATTATGGTCTAGTGAAAAGGGAAAAACTCTACACAATCGATGAAGCGAGATACACGCCGTGATCCTCGTACATAATTTATTCGACAAGGACCCTTTCACGAATGAATCTGCGATTAGGAAAGAGAGAAAAAAAATCTTCCTTGGCTGCATATAATCACAACCCGTTCTGCACAGTCATGGGGCGCCACAGCCACAAGCATAGCGCCAGACCAATGTACGGAGGAACTCGCATAGCCAGTTACTCCATCCTATATGTCATGGACCCCGATGTACCCCTTATTTGTTTCACCCGTTACCATGGTAACAATCCGAACTCTCGCCGGATGTAATTGAATGAAGTGCATCACTACTGAACTCACGTCTAAAAGCCTACCTTCCAAGAAATAAAGGGGAAAAAAAAGGTCTTTCTGACAGTGTCAGACGGTTCGTTAGAACGATGGTGCTAATGCACACATTTCCCGGTCGGATGATGTGCTATTACATCATCACTTCCAACTTTCGACAGCCCCCACCTCTCTCTCTCTCTCCCTCTCATTCTCTCTCTCTCTCTCTGTGTCTCTTATTTCATCTTGTTATCTGGTGGCAAATTTCTTTCTCACAATCCCTCTCGTATGCACGTGCTTTATTAGATTTCCTGTCTGTGCACAATTAAATCGTCTTCATGGACATTGCTTTTCCCGCTCAATCGTCTCTTCTCGAAATTTCTCTCTTTCTAATTGCAGTGGTTACAATATTCTATCTATCTCCTCACTCTCTATGCCTATTGTTTTGTCTGTCTGTCTGTATTTCTGTCTGTCCGTCTGTAAGTGTGTGTGTCTGTCTATCTCTTTTCCCATAGATCATCATTAGTAGGGCCAAACTGCAGTTTGAAGCAGCCTTTAGAGCCAATGTTGTCTCGCTGTCATTTCGCAATATACCAAGCTGACTGAAGCAGGTCCCGAAACTTTTTTTTTGTGTGTGTGTTTTCAGTAGATCCCTTTGATTTTGGACACTATAGAAAAAATTATTTCAATTCAACTGAATCCAATCAAACACAATATAACTTTATCTTAACTTTTAGTAGAACGTCACAGCCGGGATTTTGTCAAGAGACATCATTAAGTTGACAACACAATGCCGAGAGTTTTAATTAAGTTATGCGACACCAAAATCTGTTCATTCTAAGAACAAGCAAGCTATATAAGAAGTTAGCCATCTTCTTGGAAACATTGACTCATCGTGTGCATCTGAGAGCTGTTTGTTCTACACATTTATACCATTAACCTACTGCTCCAATTACCAATAAAGAGGGATAGTAGATTTATACAGATAAGGATTCTGCCTACTGAAAACGATGGATTACCAAAAACTACGAAACAATTAAAAATGTTTGTGTATCGTGGGCAGTGTTTATACCTCAACCGGAACAAAGTCTGTCGCATGTTCATTGTAGGCCTATTTTGACAGACGAGCAATTTGTTTGATTGGAATTTGCGCCCTTTCAATTAACCTTAATTTATCTTTGTCGCGTGGAAACATGACAACATATACTCACAATGGCTCTAGTAAGATGACATATGTGCCCGTTTTGCAAGATGCAACAGCATGTACCATTCTTTGATAGCCCCATATTCCAGCACTAGCTGAATCGGAATACTGACTTTGCATACAGTTTGGACATGGCGGACATGGCGGATATCAACGTCATTGAAAGGTAGCTAACCCACTATCCATTTTCCACACTCACACATACACACAAAAGCACACACACACACTAAAACAAACCACTACCAAATCCACCACTCCCTACATCACGCTACACCCCCTCCACCTCCTACTATCTGGAAGGGCTCCCAGTATCGTTCGGTATAGATTCAGGTATCCTAGCAACGGCAACGACGGAACGTGAGAATTTCCTCTCATTTCGTGTTTTATCTTCTTTGCCGTATTACAGTTAAGGCAGTTGTCTTAAAGAAAGCTGGTGAGCCTGCCAAAAAGCCCGCGAGGAAAACATTAACACTTCTATTGGGGCCGTTCCGACTGGCAATGCAATGCTATAGTATTGGTTATTATTAGAAGTACCACCTGCCTGGTTTCCTGTACTGCTTCAATCCAGTGCTGTTATAAGGCAGCGGCCTTGTGGGTTTTGTCTTTTCTACCTACACGATTTGCATAGAATTCTGTTCAATGCGTAAGGTTAATGATGAAAGCAGAGAGTATCTACCAAGACGGAAGTATGTGGTTAGATTTTCTTCTGTGTACTTACCTTTACCTACCTTCTTGAATCACCACTAACATTTTCCTTAAGTAGCTCTTTACGTTCTCATAGGAAGAAAGAAAAATATCAGAAAAATAATTATTTATCAAGAGTTGTTTATTTGGAAATTCCTCAAAACACAGTGTACTTTTATTCATATTTGTTTATTTACGCGACGGAGCACTTTGATGCATTGAACCGGATTAGAAAAATCGGAAATCCGAGAAGGATTACACAAGTGTCATAATACCGATATATTATTTTGAAACGGACTTCAGCGGTTTATGATACGTTTCTGTGCGGGAGGAACGGACTATTGATACAGCCGCACGTACGTACGTCATTGAGTACATGGCCGCATTGTTGGGTTGTCATGTTGGGGCGGTCGCGCACAATAAAGAGCACAAGTCTTCTAGCCAGGCGAGAGGTTATTTCTGGCGCCCATGTACGTAAGCGAATTTAACTTTCAATGCACGGGCATCCTGGATACGGGGTTACACTGATGGACGAAAAGCAAAAGGGCTTTGATGTAAAACACCTGCCGCCATAAATTTTTCATACAATATGATTTATTGATTCTTTGTATGAAAGGTTCGCGAACCATAAACAACACCTTCACTAAGCGTGGAGATTTACTTACTGATCATTATTGGTCACTTTTTCCCCCTGAATGATGTTTTCAAAGGTTAGGGCTGCGATGTGTGGTAAACAAGCTACACTACTTCCTGGGAGTTCGATGAGGACAATGTATGACTTCCGAGATGTTTTTCCCCAAAACGGGACAATAAACAAGCTATGTTATTTTCCGGAAGGTGATTAATGATGGTACATGTATAACTTCCAGTAGACTCTAACATAAACATTCTTGGATGCACAAGAACTTGTGTCAACTGAACAATTCAACTGGCGGGAGTGTCATTCGATGGAAATCATAGCGTGTACCAAACCATGATCTTATCTGAATATAAAGATTGTCAGACGAAGAAAACAAAGATCTTTATTCGTCATGACAGCTATGGTAGAGAGCTGTATTCTTCCTTGCGTCAAAAAGCACTGCTAACTGGGTCAACTTCACAAGTAACAGTTTTCAATATTGTTAAGGGAATAAACTGCAGGCGGATGATTAAAAAAAAGAAGCACTGTTTATTTTGTCCTCTTCCCTTGTTTCCGCACCTCAACTAATTCTATCCCTTCATCCCCTTGGTATATATATATATATATATATATATATATATATATATATATATATATGAGTGTGTGTGTGTGTGTGTGTGTGTGTGTGATTTCTTTTATTAATACATTGCTGGATTGTATATTGTGTTTATATACTCAAGAAGAATGTTTATGTTATGTTAAATGATGGAAATCAAATAAAGGTTACTGAAAAACAAAAGAAAGATTGTTTGTGTGTGACGATTTTGAATGTGACTTATCATACTAAACACAACTACAAAGAGCACTATTATTTTCTTCATGTCCATACATGCACACCAGCTTACACACTCATACACACAAAACACACAGACACAGACATACAAATCTCTCTCTCTCTCTCTCTCTCTCTCTCTCTCTATATATATATATATATATATATATATATATATATATATATATATATATATATATATATACCATATGCACAGGTGTAAAGTCCTAAAAAGAAAATTTCAGATGACAAATTTCACGTGATTTGCACTTTTATCGTACATGTAATCGTCTTTCTATGCGTAAACGTTATTTATTTATTTATTTATTCATTCATTTATTTTTGCCTATAAGGAACCAGACATTCGATACCTTTTGCTCCCGAAGGCGCACCAATAACTCAAAATGATTAACACTGAACGTGAGAAGTTTAAACTGCGTTGGGACACTCGGGGAAATAATGAATTCTTTCCGGTTTGGTTTTTTTTTTTATGGAGGCCAAAGATCTTATAAAACGTGCACGTTGAGAATCTGACATCGGATGTAGCCTAACCTTGGTCGATTTAGAAAATTAACCGTAGGAGCATGTGTAGCCAATGGTAAATGATTAGATTAACAACTCCGTGAGGGCATGCACAGTAGTAGAGGATGAGTAAAATCCCAAGGATTCAATGTGGTTAATTGACTAGCGCTTCATCGTAAGGTTGACTGTGCCTCTAAGTGCCTACGGTATATTGGTGTATATTAGTATTCTCGAACATAAACCCCGCGTCTGGAAATAATCTGACATAGAGCATAAAATATGACTTAGAGCCTACGTGTTGCTGAAGAGGGGGCATCAACATTTCACTGTTGTGGGTGTCGAAGAGAGTTGAGGCTGTAAATAGGCTGCATCTCGCAATCATACTTGACTTTTTCTCATGTTCCCAGATTATCTGTCATTAGTTACTGGAGTTTAATTTTTTTTTTAATCTGATCTTTTTTTTTACTTAATCTCGACTCAAAAAGGAGACATTGCGAAATCTAGACAAACAAATTTGCTGATTGGTAAGCGTAAAATGATACTGCAAAACCTGAACCGCCAAAGCTTTACTAGTATATGTGTGCATAATGTTTATATATATATATATATATATATATATATATATATATATACTGTAAAACATGATATATTCGCGGCACAAAATTTTCGCGAATTGGAGCCGACGGCCTTTTTCGTGGCAAGAAATTTTCGCGAATTGCCTCTTGCGTTCAATGCATATAGTGTAGGTAAGAAATTTTGCGTGCATTTTAATTTCGCGAATCTTGGCGCTCGCGAAATTCGCGAAATTAAAATGCACGCGAACATTTCTCGTTTTACAGTATAGTGACAGCGATGGACTAAAGCAGCAAGTTTTACTGCCAATATATATATATATATATATATATATATATATGCGTATATATACATATATATAGTATTATATATATATATATATATATATATATGTGTGTGTGTGTGTGTGTGTGTGTGTGTGTGTGTGTGTGTATGTGTATACATAATCATATGTTCATAATGTGTCTTTCCACCACAGTCTTTACATTTGAATGACATTGAGAGTTGTTTCAAATCTTAGTAACACGTGGAAGAAGAGTTAAGAATAGAAATTCAGAATACGTTGTAATAGTTGTAATAGACAGTATTAAAATAGAACTCAAAAGCTTGACATTGACAATATAGATAGTTAATAAGTCAAGAGATGGATATAGATAGGGTGGTGAGAGATGGCAGATAAAAGAAGATATATATTAATATATATATTTAAAGGGTCTCTGCCTGTTATAATCGCATACTGTATACAGACGGAAGGAGAGAGAGGGAGAGAACGAGAGAGCGAGGAGAGAATTAGCGTAGGTGTGTCTGTTTCATGGTATCCACCTGTTCCGAGAATACCGAAGGTTAATGAATCCACCTTTTTCCTATCAGAGGTATTAAATTTGCAGTCACGTGGGCTAATTAACCTTTGCGTAGGAATAAAGATAGACTTTGATTCATTAAACTCTTACGAGTGCAGAGACCTCCTGATCTCCTTCTCCAAAAAAGAAGGTGATCTCATTCTCTTTTTTCAACAACTAACTTCTACACGGAAGGAAAGAAAATCTGTAGAATATATATGATAATTATGATTGTTGATATATTAAGATCTTACGTCAGCTTACTTTATTAATCAAAAGAATATAGGTATTTCTCATTTTACGGTACAGTAACCAAGAGGAGAAATATTGTCAAATCGGAATGATGGTTTCTCTTTTTTATTACAGTAAGTTTTTAAAGGTTTTTAAAATTGTTTTCTGAAAGAAAATTGTATAACGAAAATAATTTTCTTAAGAGAGAAAAAAAAAAAACCTTAAATGTCTATAAAATCTTTGCGGTTCAAAGCAGTCATCATTTACCACGAATTCGAGTGTTAGATGGGTAGGGAAAGCGAGACAGAAAGTATATTTGCGAATTCATGGAATCGGTTCAAGATTGATATAGCAAGGGAAATGACAGCGACACAGTACTCACACTTCAGCCAAAAAAAAAAAAAAGAGGAAGGAGAAAAATAAATTTCCAGTAATGAAGAGGTAGATCGAGAAATAGCAGAGTAATCACTTAAGTGGCTTCTTTTCCTTTGTCCTCTTCTGCTTCTTGTTGTTCTTGTTTTTTTCTGTCTGCCTAAAAGCACGGCCGAGAAGTGATGAAGGTGTAGGGCCGAAATCCGATGGGTGGATGCTGATGAGGAGTGACATATTCGTGTATGCACCATGCACCACGTCAAAATGAGCTAAATGCAGTAGCCGGAGCACACTTAAATTATCGGGCCATTTCCTGTCACTCCATCTATTATGGCGGATTTCTACCTCCTCCTCCCTTCTTGTTCTTGTTCTTTTCTTTTCTATTATTCTCCTGGACAATTCTATCGGATACGAATTCGGAGAAGCTCAAATGGCGGTGATGATTACTGGGCTTGGATATAATTATGCAATGAAAAAAAAAAAGTAAAGAGAGAGAGAAAGAGGAGGAAGAGGGTGAGGGAGAGAATGGGGTTGGAGGGAAGGCAGGCGAGTGAAAGTGAGAAGGACAGAAAAGATGAAGGAAGAAGAAAACCGACAAGGGAGATGAAATGTGTGTCGGGGAAACTCACATCTTGCCAGGGTAGTGCACATGACCAGATTATGACGTTGTCTAGACTTACATCAGACTTACATGGACTTAAGAGAACTTTCTTGGAAACACACCAGCTTTAAGACGCCCGTCATGCCCAAATTGAATCGATCAAATCACCAATGCAGAAAGTGGAGAGGACAGGAACGTAGATGTTTTGTTTTGTTCGTTGTTTATAACATCAATTCCAAACCCTTCGTTTATGATTTGTTCTTTGAATAGAATATTACGTGATAAGACTGAGAGCTTCGATATAATGCCTGCTGTATAGTATATGAGACCAGGTTGCGAATTCTTTCCAATTGCTCTTCTCAAGATTCGTGGAATGGGCAATGGCTCATGACGTCTTTTAACTGCTGGTCGATACAGACAGCTATATAACAAATTGCCATCCAAGGAATTAGAAATAAAAAGTTCCTTTCTGTAAAGCCCCCACCCCCCAAAAAAAAAAACAAATAAACAAACAATTAAATGATGTTGAACGAGGATTATGGCTTACTCGTATAAATGACAAAGTTACGACTGTCCTCGAAGATTAAATGAGGAAATTCTAAAAATGATTCAATTTAGGAATCATAATCTTTTGTTGACATGAAGTGAATAAGCTTCTTTAGAAAAATTAGATTCCCTGCAATAATTACAGTGTTTCATGAAACCCCTGTGTGTGTGTGTGTGTGTGTGTGTGTGCGTGTGTGTGTGTGTGTGTGTGTGTGTGTGTGTGTGTGTGTGTTGCATGTGTACAGATAGGGGTGGGGGAGGAAACAGGAAGGGAGGGAACTGGTGGGGGTGGTCATAGGGACTCAGGAAGGGATATGAGTTAGTAGGTGGGCGGGTATTGGTTGATAAATAATATGGTTCCATTATTTATTACTGTATAATTTTGCTGCATAATTCATTTGGATGATTATTAAGATCAATGCTAGAAGAATTGAATTATCACTGTTAAATTTAAGCAATTTGTTTTTGAGAGCATAGGGGAAGTGACTGTATGTAAATTGATAACTGTTCATGAAAATGTAATTTTTGTTATGTCATTATGTACAGCAATAGCAAATTTACTATTATGATCGCAAATGTATATTTTCGTCATTTCAATTGTAGCAAATGAAAATTGTTATTTTTTTCTATTACTTTGAATGGAACAGAATAAACATCGTTGAAAAACAAAAAAAAAGTGTGTGTGTGTGTGTGTGTGTGTGTGGGACGGGGGTGGAGTCTTTTCTCCCAGTCAAAGCATTATCTTTTTCTCTTTAGAAACCCAGTAGACTACAACTTTTTATTGGTTAAGTACTGGTGAAAAGTTTTTCGGTGTTTTTTTTTTTCGCACATCTTTCATGTGATATGTCATTGTATGTGGACTCTTCATGTGATGGTGTGAAATGCGAAATGTGAGCGTACGTGTTTGTTGTTTGTTACTTTACGAGCGCTGGAGTATGACGTAAACGATTTTATACACGCATGGAGAATACTTACATGGTATAATTCGTTTCTAAGAACGGATTGCTGTTATCATACTATAATTCTAGTCTTCGAAAATGTGTTGCCAATTTAGGACTATTTAAGGATAAGATGCTTTTAAATATTCTGTAACCGAGACAATCATAAATGTACTTCAAATGAGAGAGAATATTTCAGGAGTTTGATCTCAAAATGGGCTTAAGCACCATTTTTAAACATTAAAGTAAGACCATCATCGGACGGAGCAAAATAAAACCTTTCCAATGATACCTCACTTGTTATGTAACACGTAATGTTCTTGGAGGTATGATTGAAAATATACCATATTTTCGGATGATATTCTTTGTTTTGCAGCAGTATTTTTTTAATCGCAAATTTCTCAACTAAGCAAAAATTCGTTTGGGGATTAAAGTCTTAATTTCTTTATTTCTTATACTCCACTTTATTATCGAACAATTTCAATGCATAGTAAAAGGTAAAATGACACAACACCTATCCAGTAAAAAAAAAAAAAGAAGTGGTTCGAGGACTTCACGCGATATTAGGCATACTGGGTCCCAGAAAATAGGACAGTTCGTCCTTCTTCTGAATCAAGTGAACTTTGTTGTTTTATTTTCATCCACTTTAGTTGTCTTTATTTGGCAAGTGCGAGCAGATACGTATCGGGTTAAGCTGTCTACCTCTTGCACATTGCACACGTCATCAGCGCCGTCGCCCCATTAAGAGGCTGCAACGGTAAAATGGAATTTCTCTACCAATTGGCTTTCCATTTTTAGCATCGCTAATCGACGCGTGGTTTTTCTTCGTCTTTATAAGCTTTACTGGGCTAATTTAAAGGAAGAGGGAAAATTTTAAGTTAAGTAATAATCCACAACTGGGGAGGGGGGGGGGGGAGGTATGTAGAATGAGGGAGAAGTACTTATGTATAAGTCATTGGACTGAAGTTTAAAAACCACCTTGGGTGCCCTATCTTTAGGCCTATCCTAATTAAAAAGTGTTATTGCTTCATTTTGCAATCGAAGAAATAGAGTTACCATACGTTAATTTGATGAAAAAGCGGTCTGCAACCACGCTGCCATTGCGTGGAAAGGTGTTTATAATTAGGTTAAATCCATAATAATGGTGCAATTGGCGGGGGAATCTTCGCTTCTCCTTCGGGGGAGAATGGGAAAAACAAGGAAGTCTGCAAGACCGCGAAGAAATTGAAAACACTCTCCACCGATTACGGCGGTCTTATTAGGCTTTTAGGCCTGTTTAGTGATCTTTTGTTTTTAGTGTTTTGTTTTGGGGGCTTTTTTCCCTGGTGCAAATGGCACAATTTCCCACGCGGCAGGAATTTTCAATCTCTCTATTTCCTTTGTCTAATAAATCCTGGTTTGCTTTCCCTTTCTCTCTTTCTCTCTCTCTCTTATATTTTGACTGTTATCGTTTATCTTGGCCAAAATGGTCACGTTTTCCTCATGTGCATTCCATACTGTGCCCGAACATTTGCAGACATCCTATTTGTCTTTGAACAACAACAACAATAAAAATAGCAATCACGTGTCTTTCACGTGCCAGTGGTGAGATTATGTACTCCATACCATGTGCGAAGAATATAATAAATGCACCATAATTGTTTTTATTTGTCGCGTCTTGCATGTAGACGGATCTACGCCCTTGGGGAGCAGTCAGGGTTTATATTTATTGCAAAGGAAAATACAACCATGTTGATGAGGGACATGATCTACTGCTAAGCATCTACTTCTTTTTAAGTCAATAAAAAATAGTTGTAAAGTTCACACTATAATACGCTTTGAGCCCTGTATAAGCTCTAGGCCACTTGATCCAACATTCATTTGATTTACCATAAGCTAAACACTGCTATTTGCATTTCCAAGATATTCTTTTTTTTTTTAATCTATTATTATGCTTTTGCCGTTACCAAATGTATTTAGAGATGGTATTGGTGGAGATGAGGATTGAGCTTTAACTTTTTGAGAGATACTAAGGAACTACATATAAAATGTTACAGATATGACAGAGCATACCATTCTAAGATGAATTTTATAGTTTCTTTGATAAAATCGGTTTTGAAATGACTGAGACATCCAAAGAAACAAACTAAAACAAAGCGATCGTAATAAAAGGTGGCTCCCGCTTTTTACTAGGATTGCTCTGTTTTGGATATCTCAGCCATTTTAAAACCAATTTTCATCGAATAAACGTTGAATCCCTCTTGGAATTCATATTTCATGAGAGGTATCTAACTATCTGATCAAAAGGTTAGAAACCAGAAGCCAGGTCTCAACAAAGACTATACCATCCCTTTAAAGTGTAATGAGATTTTTCTGAGCCTTAGTATAATGCGCTCTAAAACTCAATCTGACTGGCCCTACACAGTAGATGAGAAAAGGACCAACCCAAACACTTGCATTGTCAGTGTTCCAACTCAATCTGCTCTACACTGTAGGTGAAAACGTGGCGAGCACTAGAGAAAACTAGGAAGACGAAGACAAATTGCATCTGTAGGGACAGATACATATCTGGAGAGGGGGGGGGGGGGGGGGAGGGATATACCTCCAAAGATAGCTTTTCACTTTGTGAAGGATGTGGGGAGAATAGGAAAAAGGCAAGTCGATGGCGAAACTAGACACTTTTATCTTTCGTCGATAACAAAGTCCGTACCTCGAAATAGCTGGGTTGCGTTGTTTGTTCGTTTGGTTTTTTGTTTGGTTGTTGTTGTTTTTTTATCAGATGTCTGGGGCGTATAACATGCGTAAAACAACCCACGTGTATTGTGCTCAAAATGTCGCCAACTTTACAGATTACCAAGAGATTGGGTTCTGTACCAAAACTGTACCAGGATATTTTATTACTATAATATATCAGCCAGAAAGGGGAGAGCTGAATCAAATGGAAAGGAAAACAACAAGACAAACGCTTTTATTCCTCATGCGCAGAAAACACATGAGGATATTTACGCAAGCGAGAATTATTCTATTATTTACACCAGCGATAATACGTTTTCGATGATCCCGAGCTCACCAGTAAGCCAACATGGCTTAAAGCTACTTACTTTCCTCATAATACTGCTCCCATTTTGACACCATATTTATCACCATTATGATTTGCTAATACTACCGATTCTTATCTAAGACAACTTTCTTGAACTGATCCTTCCCAAACTTAGACAAATAAGTATTCAGGGTCTCACTCTTCAGCTTCTCCAGGTTAGGTAATTTCCTCTTAAAAAAACACCCAAACGAACAAACGAACAACCAACCAAACAAACAAACCAGCCAAAAATGCGACTTCGTCAATGCTCCCCAACCGTGCTGTAACAGATTAAGGCCTGATATACCTGAGCTGAAGCTACGTTGTTCAAGTCATTCATTAATTCCTTATGGTAGAGAAAGTAGTTAAACCCCATAATATTCTATGTTGCCTTTCTGTGACACTCTAATGCCGAATAACTAGAGCACAGCCATAGTCATGATATATATACCCCCTTGAAATAAAAGCAAGCCTAGATGAAATATTAATAGGTAGGGGAGGGGTGGCGTGGTACTGCTACGACTATGTAAATTCCGTCTTGAGCTGGATTAGTTTGAATACCATGGGTCACACCGTGAAGACAGTTGGGGGATACAGCGATGCCTGCCAGCGCACTGACATATTGAAAGGTCTTCGGCGGACCCGCGCTCTATTAAACTTGTTTGTGCATTTCGCCATGCATTTTCTCCAACGACAAAATTATGCACTCTATATCAACGAAATGGCCCCGTTCGCCTTAATTGCAGACACGAGAGGAACTTCTCTCCGAAGTGCTTGCAGCAAGTGGTATGGATATAGGATGGGCCCTGAAAAAAAAAAGATATAGTAAGGACACATAAATGGAATAAAGAAGAAGTATGTATTTTTCAAGTAGGTGGATTTGCCATTTCAGATTCAGACCAAGCTTATCTCGGATTGTAACATCCCGCGAGATAGAGTTACCTTTAATGCCCATATTTCCTCGGGATGGCTTCGTAAGTGCATTTCAAACATATTGTTATCAAACAAACTGTTTTTCCTACATGCTCCCCCTACGCGTTCGTTGTGTGCAGTTAAACTATATACACATTATTACAAAGCCCCCCCCCCCCCCCCCCCACACACACACACCCCCTCTTCTTCTCTCCCTCACATCGTCATGGAATATTGTGACATTTCGAAGTGTGTCCCCGGGCTTCCATAAGCAAACTCCCGTCACTGCTCAATATTATGACCTTAAGCACTGTACCACGGCTTGTCCGGTCCAAGCTTCATTGAATGTATGCGAACGATTATGACGCAAATGGCAGCAAGGGAAACGGCAAAAAGGGGTGTAGTTTTGCCTCCGTTGAAGGACTTGAAATAGAACAATACTGGAAACATTTCTAAGCATTCTATAATTTCCACTTTCCTGGAGGTTATACGTACCGCAGGGAACATGAATTGTGTGTGTTTTTTATTTTGTTCCTTTGTTGATCTGTCCGTGAAATGTCCTAAAAATAATACAATCAAACTTATTTACACCAATATCAAGTTAAATTATTAGACCTTCGACATTTCGTTAATTGATGATATGTCTGTGGGAGGGAGATAAGCATAATGAAAGAATTCTGGTAATGTTTGATCAAATTAGGTGCACATTTAGGATCGATGGAATCGATTACAACCATGGTTCAAATCGATTAGAACCATGGTTCATTTCCAAATTCCAAATATGTTAAAACCAAGAAAGCAAGTTAGACAGAAGGCTAGACCAATTCTTTTTCATTATCGCACACAACGGCATCACTGATGTGTTTCATTACTCTCGAATAATGAAATACTTGCCAACAATAAATTGAATTACACCCACCAAACTTTCTTGCAATAGAATTATATAAAAAGTGAGACATTCCTTCACTTCTCTCTTTTCTGCATGACAGCGACTTAGTGTCAAGATTGTTCTGGTTTGTTTGCTTGTTTCTTTGTTTGTTTGTTTATGGCCATTTAAGTCTTAATTTTTCAATCCCACATACCATGTAATACCATGTCAATTACAGTATGTAATTTCATATCATTATGTTTGCGGGAATGCATCATACATTCATTATTTCTTTTAGCACTCTTCCCCATTTCCAGTCTTGCATACTCATTAAAAAAAAAATTACCTTACTTACCAATCGCATGCTCAGGTATTTTGTATATCTTACATGTCACTAAATAAAATATGCACTTTGTTCTGCAAAACTTCATATTTCTATTTTCTGTTGGCGATGGAAAAAAAAGAAAGAATGAAATAATGAAATAATTTCACTTGATTCCAGACAAAATGAATGGTAAAAATTCATTTTCTTTCTCTCTCTCTCTCTCTCTCTCTCTCTCTCTAAATAGAGCACGATCAAACAGAAAATTCGTACTAGAGAAATATCGATTATTTCATGACTATCTGGATTTCTTCTCTGGAACAGCCATGCATCCCAATAATGCGCAGAATTCCATTAATTCGTTTCCGTATATATCCAAATAATACTTTAACGCAGGAGAAAAGGAGAGAAATATGCGAACTTATGGAATTTTTCTTTTTTTTTCCCTGGTGGGTTTAACAGAATGACGCAGGAGTAATACGTTCAGCATTAAGCTACAGTATAGGATACAGGAAACGTGGGTGAGATCTTTCTATGTGTAGTCCCCTCCCTCCTCCCGTTCATAGTCCACTAAATCTAGGCTTTAGGCGGCCATCGGCATCAGATTCTAATCATACACCTACATTTAATCTACCCAAATACCCAAGCTATCTTCCTGTCTCGCAAATTTGAAGTTCATTTTGTTTTCTTTATTCCCACATTGATTGTATTTCCATTACTGGGATGATGTGATGTGAATTTGTAAATACTTTAAGCCATCCTTCCATAACGAATCACCCTATATACTTCCGATCAATAACCCCAATACCCTTCAACCCATTCTAAATCTATTTGCACCACCGGCGTCATCTCTAATCGGTTGACATACATGAAGTACATACATTATAACAATTTGTATAGCGTCTTTCAAAGGGAAGAAGGCCCTGGAGAGATATGTTTCAATATAACCGCACCTGATCGGCCTTACATTGGATAGACAAGTGCAATCTGAAATGACAGCGCGAAATATTATATAGTAGAACTAAACCAGATGGGATGATTTTCAAAAGATTAATAAGATGATTTATTCGCTAATGGGGGAGGGGGTAATGATTGTGAAATGACTATGAAAAGCATCAATCTCTAGCGCTTTTTTGGCACGCGTTATTAGGGTAATTGGAATAACGAGGGAAGTTCGCTTGGAAGATCGTAAATGGTAAGTAGATTCGTAGGTATGGACGAGTTTAATCACGTATTGTGAGGCTTCTCTTTGAATAGATTTGAAAACAATGGCAAATATTCTATGCGGAATTCTGTGTGGGATTCTAAGCCAGTGTAGTTGTGTAGTTTAGCACAAAAAATGAGGGAAGTTAGCTTGTGTTCAGGTGCCATGCGGACAGCTCTACCTGGCAGCTCTGTTCTGCCGGTATTGAAGGCGAACCATTAAAGCAGAGATTGCAGTGATTTCAAGAAGATGTGATTAAGGGCCAGACAGCTCTTTGAAGCCGTTTTTACTTATACCGATTTGTTTTGATTTAAATGCTGAATTACAAATGCAATTGCAATTAAAATTCGAAATATCGTTCGTTCACACGAATGAGGAAGGCTTCAGGGACTCTGCAGTTTTTAATTTCAGAACAAGGAGGGGAGGTTTGGCTTCCTTCAAAGTTCCCAACAATCACGCTTGAGCCGACTTTCTGTTGGAGTGATAGGAAGATCACCGTAATCTCCGCCCCAACACGATTAGATGTAGGTTATGTCCACACGGCCGTTTCGTTGCTTGATTCTGGAGGAAAATGATTGGAAAGCACCTCGTCATCGTCCTTTGAAACACGATTGATGGAATTAAGTTTCAAATCACCCTCCGCGATTCCACTTTACATTCACACGGCAGAGAAGCTTAATTTGAAACACGATTCTAATGTTGCTTCACTAAAATCGTGTTTCAAATAACAAATAGGCAATCTTGGTAGGTGTGAGAGCTAGGTTTGTCAATACAACGGCTTATTCCACTCACGTTCGTACCATGTGGCAACACAGAGGTGCATAGTCGTATATGTGACCGTGCACCTCAAAACGAACATACAGTCGCACACACTGATTTTGCGTGAGGACTGAAAATAAGTGAAATGGGTCAACCTAGCCGAACTTGACTTTTTCATATTTTCTGAAAGAGCGGGTCTTCTTTTACATTATGCTAAAATTTGGTATCGTAAAACGGGCAGGAAAGTGTGTTTTTTAGCAGTTTATCTCCAACATTTTTTGTAGAATAGTGTGATTAGGTGTGTCCTTAGAATCCCCTTTTCATTTCTGAAAAACCTTGTCCACACTCTTCACTTTCAACTCTAATAACTTTTGAAAGATTGATGCTACTGCTTTGAAAATTGGCATTGATTATGGAAAGAATGTGTTAATGAGGCATGCTTAATTTCAGTTTAATCTGATAATCTCTTCATTGTTTTTACTCTGGTGGTTTACTTCCTGTTTTTTGTCCCATTCATCGCACAGCCAGCACAGTTTGGTAAAGATTAAGCGCTTGAATAGACACTGTACTTCAAAAGCCTCTTTTCTCAGTTCACACTTTTCCTGAGTTTGTGCTTTCTTTCCAATATTTAGATAGGTTAGGAGAGTCCATTTGATTTGAGTTATACATCATTTTAAAGCTTGAAATCTGCTCTTTCTGAATATGGTCTTAACTAAAAATTCATGTCTGGAGACTTTTTGTTTGTTTTGAGGTGCAGGGTCACATATACAGTATGAATAACACATTCATCCATATTAATAAACTATAGAAGCGACGGGTCTTCACAAAGTAAATCACTGTATGGAGGTCGATAACTAACCTTGTGTTACACAAGAGACGAGTATGATTGGGATTGCTATTAGGAAAAAATATCTGTCTTATCCTGATTAAGGTTAGGTTTATTGACAAGTATCTATTCTCGGACTTAATTATGAGAAAGAATTGTTCAATTCCAGAAATTCACGGTTGAAAGGCTTGTACATCTGAAAGTCATCGACTTATATGGGAAGTTCACACTATAGCATTGACCCCGTCTGAGAACGGTTTTGGCTTTTAATTCCCTTAGTTTACGTCGTCAAGATATCAACGAAGGACGTACATCGGCCTACTTAACAATGAGAACGGTCCAATTACCGAGCCCTGAAGGGCATTGTGAGAGCAATCTTCCTTTTGAGCACAGCTTCATTAATTTTCTTTTTTAAATGTCGTTTCTTTGACCAAAGATGAAAATGACTCTCCAGAAGTTCCATGCACGTTTTCCTAATTATCATTCCTATCCCTGGTATACTTTCTAAATTTCCTATCATTCTATAGTTTGTTTGTCTGTTGACAAGTAATGACAACAAATACATGAAACCATACGAATTGGACAAGAGTTTATATTTAGAAATGTTATGCTTAGTTATCTTAAAGAAAGAATGTTATCAAGACAATAATATTTACGAAAGAATAAAAATGAAGCAGAAAACACATTAAATTAACTTTCACAAGAGCAGTAGGAGGGTTTCATCACAAGCTACATGGATGGCCCAAGTCGTAAATAATTATCATGAGAATAATTGAAACATAAAAATATGGCAACTATACATAGAGAGTGCCTTAATCAACGATGTAAGTGTGGACATTTCAGTGACTGCCTTTCGACTTCAAGGTATACACTTTGAAATTCCAACTAATTAATAAAAAAAAACTTATAATACGTGATTCTATTCATAAACAGTAAAGTATGCCAGCCGCTCGTCAAGTGTCGTATTAGGTTAATGAATAATTCCCTAATTGGTGATTTTCATTTTTTCCCCGAGTTCATCAATTCGAAAGTGAAATAAACGTTCAATATTTCGAAGGTTCGTTAATCCGTAATCTAGATAAGGTTCGTTATTCCAAGTGTTTATTTACACGAAAATGAAATAATGACAATGAAAAGAAGATGCTGTATGTCTTACAAGAAACTGTTGCGATGTTGATTTACTTGCTGAAGAGGGTTCGGCCGAAACAGACTACCCAGCTAAGTCACTAATGAGCAACGCCTTCAATCCTCTAATATAATCCTTGATATAATCATATATATATATATATATATATATATATATATGTATATATATATATATATATATATATATATATATATATATATATGTATTGTGTTATTGTTGTTGTTGTCGTCGTTATGTTTTTTTTTTTTTGTGGCCGATTGCATATCTTCCTTTCCGTTCAATTTTCCTGGTACACCTGGCACCATAGTGTCTGTGCCACAAATGTGATATGTTATATAGTTTGTACGTTTGCATCCTAAAATCCTAGTAAGTATTGTTCATTATAGTATCAACATCATTATATCAATGAGTAAAATCTACAATAGTATATAGAAGAATTTAAAATGAATATGTCTTATTGGTATAACAAATTGGTGCTGTTGTTGTTTTGTTCCAGTGTTCCACGTTTTACAAGCGTGGCTTTTTTAGTGGAACACTGTTTTCCATCATTGTGATTATTTACTATTTTTGTTGCCATGACAAAGTGTATTGTTTCTTTTTTACGACATCATTCGTGTATAATATACTTTATATTATGTTGAAAAAATCCTTTATCAGACGAGTGTAAGAGAAATGAAAAAAAAATTGTATCACTTTGGATTATGTCAACTTTTTCTTTTCTTTTCTTTGTGATGATGGAAATAAATAAACTATTGAATTGAATTGAATTGAATTGAATATATATATGTATATATATACATATATGTATATATATATATGTATATATATACATATATATATGTATATAATAATACACATATACATATATATATTTATGTATGTATATGTATAGATACATACATACATAAATGTATCACCTATTGAAATAAAAATGACTTCAATGATATCGCGAATTGAATATTGTAAGGAGGTTTGATGGATCTCATGTTTTTTTTCCTATTGTTTAGCTGAAGCCATCGATTCAAATTGTTGTGCTAAAAAAGAACTCGCCCATTGAGACTCCCAATTTGGGGAAAAACGACCCAGTGTCCCCGCTATCGAGACAGCACTAGTGCTTAAACAAGAACAACACCAACAGCAACAACAAAAAGCTTTGTGAGTACCACACCCACACATCACGACCCAAGAAATCGTTGCGAATAGATTATTTTGTCTCTATAGTGAATGAAAATGAAGCGCACAGTGATATAGTCTTGTTATGATGGTTATGACTAGTTACATTGTCTCATCATCATTATTCATGATTATCACGAATTTCTGGTTTAAAGTGTCAAAGCAATAAAGTGGCGGACGGGGGGGGGGGCACTGGACGTGCCCCCCTCTTTAATTTTGTTTTCTTGTCTCTTGAATAAAAGAAATAAGAAGTAAAATGAACACTGTGCGCGCACCCTTTAATTTTGTGTTCAGTTTGTTGTTGTTGTTGTTGTTGTTGTCGTTCTAAATAAAAAGTATGCATGAAATCGCGCGATGACCCCCCCCCCCTTTTTTTTTTCTTGTCATCTGATGAAATCCGGAAGTGATATGAGAAAAATTCCTGTTAAGGCCTTTTTTCTTTGCTTGTCGGCTGATTAAAAACGGAAGTGGCACCAGAAATAACTGCGCCGCCCCCATTTACAGAATTTCTGGATCCGCCCCTGCATAAAGACATACAAGAATAAGAATACAAAAACATAGAAATGCATGTAGCAAACATGGAATGAGTCTTCCAATGATGGCGTCCCGTGTCCACACTTAAGTCATTTCTCTAGCGAATGTCGGTGCTCGTGTATACAAAATGATAGTGCTGACAAACAAACTGATATATGCGGATGTTATCGCAGTAGCAACAGTAATTAACTTCATTCACATGATGGTAATTTAACCATTTCAGTGATAGGGACTTTGAGGAGTATACATGTTCAAAGATATTGAGTTTTATATATGAGGTATTTATGTGTTATGATCTTGTTTTCTTCTAGTTGATTATTTTTCCTTGTCCTTTTATTTTTAGTTTTCTATGGTTTTGTATGATGTATTGCTTTGCAAAATGATATCATAGTATTTAGTTTTGTTTTGATCTGTGCACGTACATGCCGAAGAACAGCCATGGCTGAAGCTAGTGCCATGCTGGAATGAAATGAATAAATGAATGAATTAGTTCCCCATAGATGCCACTCGAAGCACACAGAGTGAAATTATGTCAAAATTTACAATATTTCACTGTAGTAATGGTGTATTTCGACTGTAAATACTAAATTTAACTGATGACAATGGATAACTGTGTCATGCCTTATACACATGTATCTATTTGTTTGACCATCGTTTAACTCAAAAATGTTCTTGATAGTGATATGTTAATCTATCTCTTCATCTTGTCTGCGTATTCATTCATTTTTTGAATAATACTTTCATCTATAAATCACTTACTTGCTGATTATTTTACCGTTATGTAATAGTCATCATTTTCTACTTACATTGGCCATACTCCGAGATCAAAATGGCAAAGCCTGGATGGAAACATAGATCTAAGTGTCAGCCAAATGTCAGGCAAAAGTACAAAACGTCATCGTCCTTCTACTCAATGACATGAGCCTCCGGGATTTGAGCACTATTTCGCTCGTGCCTACAAAACAAAAACAAAGAAAACTTGGAAAAAAAGGAAGTAAACAAAGTCAAGCTTTTCTAAGAATGACCACACAATGTGAGGCTTCCTCATACCGGGTGTAGAAACTATGAAAATACTATGCTCTCTTTGTATACACTTCTAAGAAATACCCTGCGATATTTTTATGCCGGTCTATTAATACAATCTGGTAGACGTGTTGACCAACCACTTTGGTCT
Organism: Diadema antillarum; assembly: GCF_040938485.1. Classification (NCBI taxonomy): domain Eukaryota; kingdom Metazoa; phylum Echinodermata; class Echinoidea; order Diadematoida; family Diadematidae; genus Diadema; species Diadema antillarum. Next base: position 117,052 of record NW_027271806.1, on the reverse strand, counting down.
GCAATGCATCTGGCGAGTTGCCGGGTGAAACGGAATTCCACTACGCGAAATCGGTGGCTGAATTCTAAGTTGTGACGTCACCTTATGCAGTACATTGTACTCAGTCATCGACATTTAGAAAAAAACAATATGAGATCACTCAAACGTAGTACATTTCACACAAAGTACTCCTGATGTTTGCCAGACTTTATATTTTGCTCTGCCTTTCGAAGAGTTTGTCTATGTTTAGAAGTACATGTAGGTGTGTGTCTCATCCTGTTCGTTTTTTGGAAAGGAATGTAATGTGTCCAGAGTTCAGTCTGGTGAAGGTGTATTTTTGTTTGTTTGTTTGTTTGTTTGTTTGTTTGTTTGAATGCTATCAAAGTTGGATTTTTCGTAAATTATTATCATTTCTATGTTTGCTGTTTGTTTGTTTATTTGCCTGAAACCAAACCAAAGTGATCTCTCCATAGGGCTTTTTACACTTGTGTTTCTTAACCCCGGACTTTCTCTGACCCAGGACTATCGTTAGTCCCGTACCAATTTTTTCAGCTTTTTACACTCGCCAATTAGTCCCGTACTATCTCTTGTCCGGGGCTAAGGAGAAAACTAACCTTTTTACACTCATATTTCTTAGCCCCGGACTTTCCAAACCACATGAATATTCATAATTACGCTGTGTACTGTATGCGTACACGCACGCACCGGCAGCACTTGATAACCTCGTTTCTGATTGGTCAGTGAGGGTCGCACTTCGTCTCCGTCGCTTAGCCCAGGATTATTTTTTCGTTCTGTTTACACTCACTTGCTTGGCACCGCAATTGCGGTGCTAGCACCGCAATTGCGGTGCTAACCCCTGCTATTTTGCAGGGCCAGATAGTACCGTACTATCGGTGGGGCTAGCCCACTTTGGCAAAAACGAGTGTAAACAGAAAGTGGGCTAAGGATAGTCCCGTACCAACGGTGGGGCTAAGGCCCCCCCCCCCCCCCCCCTTAGCCCCACCGTTGGTCCGGGGCTAAGCAAAAATTTACAAGTGTAAAAAGCCCTCATGACTCTGTGAAGATGTTTTTAAAAATGGTTGTGCGCATGTTTGTTAGGGCATGCATGACAGTTTTCAATATCTGCAATCGTTCGTCAGAGCTTGGGTGACAAGGGTTCAGAACAGTTTGTGTTACACTCCTCAAATTGCAAGGAAATCAGCTCGTTTTCCCAAGATAACTTTACAGTGAATTGGACTTTTCTTTTCTTTTCTTCTCCTTACCTGTTGAAGAAAAAGCGAAGTACTTGCTACTCTAAGTGGCAAAGATTGCGTCTGCGATGTGGCTTCAGTCGATTAAAGTAAATTCACTTTATATCATATATTTCCATCCAACAAAACAGTGCAGCAAATACAAAGCATTCATTACAGAAGTCATGAAGTTTTGTAAATTTGGAAGAAATACACAATGAAGTGTGGATCGTAAAGTATATGATAGAACACGTGTACAATTAAAGGGACATTCCAGACGAGTTTCATAATTTCACATCATGTAGTACAAAAATCGACAACTATATGCATAGATTTGTGGAATTTATTGTGGTTCTTGAGTAGAGAAACAATACTTTGAAAAACGTTAAACAAATTACACTGAACAAGGATGATGACATAGGAGGTTCACATATTTCAGAAATGTGGCGGTGTAATTTCATTACAATACCGCTTGCTTGCGAGTTCACCTGTGTATAATCTATGCATGCCTTCTTCTTTTGTTCTGCTTCCTTGAGCCCTAACTCATGCATTCTTATGGTGACTCTGCCATGTCATCATCCTTGTTCAATGCAATTTGTTCTAAATTTTAAAAACATTCTTATTCTTCATTCCAATTATCACAAATTCTGAAACTTTGTCCTCAGTATAACTAATTTATAGTTGTTCAAATGTAAAAATCTGAAAATAAACCGGAGGTTTCCTTTAAAGGGAAATCAAACCCAAAGAGCAATGTGGATTGAGTGAAAGCAGCAATATTAGTAGAACACATCAGGGAAAGTTTGAGGAAAATCGGACAATTGATGCAAAAGTTATGAATTTTTAAAATCTTGGTGTTGGAACCGCTGGATGAGGAGACTACTAGAGGTTATGACGTATGAGTGGACAACAATACAAAGAAAATATAAAGAAAATTTAACAAAAATTCACTTTTCTAGCATTATGAAAGAGCACTTGACTAACCGCTTTCAGAAAGCAGGGGGAATAATTGCTACCCTTAACATATGTCAGCATCAAGTTGGTGGAATTTGTAATTTTCATGAAAAATGAATTTTTGTGGATTTTTCTTTACATTTTCTTTATATTGTTGTCCACTCATATGTCATAACCTCTAGTAGTCTCCTCATCCAGCGGTTCCAACACCAAAACTTTAAAAATTCATAACTATTGCATCGATTGTCCGATTTTCCTCAAACTTTCACTGATATATTCTACTAATGTTGCTGCCTTCACTCAATCCACATTTCTCTTTGGGTTTGCGTTCCCTTTAAGTACAATCGACTGGAAGAGTAATGCATACTTTACAAGGCCAATAGAAAAGCAAGTATGGAAAAGAGTTTTCCACTGAAAAGCACGGCTTGAAAAAAGTGGATCACTCAAAACGTAATATGTAATTAAATACCATCCAAAATCTATGTATGTACAACTAAAATATAGCTGCTAAATATGCAGCAGGAAGCCAAGGAATCGTCATCATAGCTAGTAATCATTTTAAAGTACAAGAAATAGTCGACATGTTAGTCGAGACAGCATGCATACGACTGCAAGACACTCTTACTACTGACTGTTGTAGCTCCGTGTGGAGACATAGGTGGATTAACGGGGTCCTCTCACGAGCAAGACACCAAGAGTATTTATACGGCCCATGAGTTAGACATTGAAAAAAAGGTCGATAAGACATACTAGTACTGCTTTCCATTTCCATTTCCATTTTATTTCCACAACTTGCACAACTGGTTACAAAAAAAGAATGAACAATACAGGACAACATGTCAATCATATGCAATACAGGGTGTGGAGGAAGAAGCAAAGGCCATTGACCTGTCAAGGCTTCTCCCTAGTAAACAGTAACACTTATGACACAATAAAAAAAAAGAACAAAACAAATCAAAACAAATCAAAACAAGACAAAACGAAAACTGCTGATATGTACATAAATTAGCATAAAGGGAATTATTACAGAAAGGCATTATTGCACGTATATGATTTTACAAAATATTCTTTATATTTTTATATTTTTCTTGAATGCAGATATAGAGACACACTGCTTAATATTATTTGGGAGACTGTTCCACATCTTAGGGCCAATATATATTATTGTGGATCGTGAGAATTATTATGGATCATATTATTGTGGATCGTGAGAATTATTATGGATCATATTATTGTGGATCATGAAATTGCTCACAAGTCATACAGCCCATGAGCTCGGCACCTTGGAATTTAATATGAGTCCGACAGTAGGCAAATAATGCCCATGAGTCCGACACTATATAGGCTCACTGGTGCTGTTCGTTATTCCGAAGGTTCTTTATTCCGAGGGTTCGTTATTCCGAATGTTCGTTAATCCGAAACACACAAATTCCCTATACGTAGAGGTTCGTCAATCCGAAAATGAAAAAGTGTTCGTTAATCCGAACATTTGTGGCGTTATTCCAAAGGTTCGTTCATCCGAAAATGAAATAGGGTTCGCTATTCCGAAGGCTCGTTTTTCCGTAAATGAAATAGCGTTCGTTAATCAGAAGGTTCGTTAATCCGAAAATGAAATAGGGTTCGTTATTCCGAAGGTTCGTTGATCCGACAATGAAATAGGGTCCGTAACGAACCTTCGGAATAGCGAGCTTTGTTTCATTTTTTGGATTAAGGAACCTTCGGAATAACGAACCCTAGTTCATTTTCGGATTAATGAACCTTTAGAATAACAAACTTTATCACATTTTCGGATTAAGGAACCTTTGGAATAACGAATCTTCGGAATAACGGACCTTCGGAATAACGAACCTTTGGAATAACGAACCGTCGGACTAAAGAACCTTCAGAATAACTGTAACCAGGCACACAAGGCCCACGCGACGGACACTGCCCCGTGATGTAAAGAGCGTCGGACTTATTGGCCTAGTTTGCTTAGTGTCGGACTCAGGTGCCTCATTTGCCAAGTGTCGATCTCGCTGGCTTGTTTAAATAGTGGGCTGTATGACTCGTGGGCTGTATGACTTATGGGCAGTATGACTCGTGGACTGTATGACTCTTGGGTGTCCGATTTGTGACATGCGCCGGGATTAACAGGCGCTTTAAGGATGACATCTAGTTAGTGAAATGTAGAAGGTTGAAAGAGAAATAGTTCAAGATATCGAACGATAGGAGGAGGAGGGAAAGAGATATCATGAGGGAAATAAAACAGAACAGAGACAAGACAGGCAAGTGATTGAACCACCCACTAAAAAAGAAAAAAAAATGTACAAGTATAAGCTACAAGAATACGCAATCTTCTCTCCTAAACCACGGATTCAACGTGCTTTTTAAATAGGAAAAAATAAAACATCATACACAACCAGACACTTGCATTGGCCGAGGTGGTATTGCGTGCCGCGTGACGCCAGAAGTTATTGATGAATCTCCAAATCAATAGAAATATTAGACCTACTGGAATCCAGCTCGACTATGCTGACGTCGCCTGTTCAAATTGTTTCTTGTTTTACTTTATCATGTTCACTTTTTTATTTTTTTTTTCTTCTCATGCTGTATTTGTGACCACTAGTAAGGGGATGAAATAAAGAGTGTACGTGCTAATAGAACCGTCTGACAGCCTTACGCGTGGGTTGCCAGCTGACCGTTGCAAAGTGTAAGCGCACTAACGTAAATAGTATGCTTTTTATTTTAAGACTGGCGTTTTATACTCCATCGTACCAATAACGCACTGAAGCAATTCTCTCTAAGTTTTGTTTTATGACGGCCCACAAGGAGGCGTCCATTTACTTTGCCCTTTGACTTTGGTTTAAAAATGTATGCGTATTTTTGTACCTAGATGATATTAAATGATTACCTATCGCATCACATCACATGTCCTCTAAAATGTCTGGGGGATCCAGTCATCTTCAAAGAAATGACGTCACTTAACTATTTGAGTGTGTTGAGCACCAATTGGCGCAGAAAACCCCATAGTGTTGTACACAATGTACAGTGCCTGGCAGAGTAAGACTTAATGATATTTAGTACAAAAAAAAAAACCCAGCAACAAATGAAGAATGCTTCTCTATATTCGGGGATTGTTTTGCGTGTTCATATTGAAGAGAAAAGTCACGCAGCGGTCGCTGATAAAGATAGATGCTGGAAAAAGCAGTGATGGAAATGAGTTGGTTTTGGCTGTTTGGGAAGAGTTATACGGTCACTTCTACTTGGAAAGAAAGTCATTCTGTATTATCAATGTTTGCATATAATCGGCGAGCTTGTGTGTCTGCGGGTAATTGAATCTACTACGTGAGATATACATGCATACAAAGAACTATACTGCTACTACTATACTACTACTACTACTACTACTACTACTAATAATAACAATAACAACAATAATAATGATAACAATAACAATGATAAGGTCTTATTTACCTAAGGTAGCCTCTTCAGTGTTACCAATGCTCTACCAGAGGCCCCTGTTATTATTATTACCCAAGCGTTGCCAGGTAACCATTTATACACCTGGGTCGAGAGGGACATGATGGGTTTAAACATCTTGTCCAAGGACGTTACAAGCACTGGGTGGGATTCGAACTCGGGTCCTCCGACCGGGCTCGGGAGTCTTATCCACTACGCCACAGCGCCCCTACTTATACATATCTTTGTTATTAATATATCTTTTTTTTTTGGTCTTTTTTATTCTTTTCTTCCTACGAGTCCTATATGCTTTCATGAATTGTAACTCTACGTGCAATTAAGCAATGGAATTTCGCATGCATAGGAAATTAAATTACTTTTTTGAATGTTGATCTCGGTGATCATTCAAATTCACTCGAACTTGAATGATCGCATCTTTAAATCGAAAGCAAATCTGATGAAATTGGGCGGCAAAACCTGTGGTATTTCCGTCAAATTATTCGAGTCAAACCTTTTTCGTTCACAAGTTACGCCATTTCGATTAAGGGGGAGGTAGGAATACTTTTTATTGTGTGTAGATCACCATTTTGACGTAAGATGAGACATTTGAGAGTAAGATGACGATTGCACCAAGACGAATTTGCCAGACATAAAATATGCATTAGAAAGTTGATTACTTGTAGTCCTCGCAAAAAAAAAAGGTCGTAATCTACCACTGAATAATTGATGATGATTACAGTTTCGATCACCACGCAGTGTTGATGAAATTTCAGTAAATTATAGTTGGTGCCAGTTACAACCAGATTGGTTGGGAAGAAAGTTTGATCGGCGAAAGACACACACACACACACACACACACACACACACACACACACACACACACACAGAGAAAATATGTATGGGAGAGGTTTCGTCAGCATGTTATAGAGTCTTGCAAGACAAGAAGAATGAGGAAAAGGAATAACAACAAAAACATCTGTGAGATCACCTAAGTCAGCGGACTTAACGCACGAAAGGGCAGAATAGGCTTGGAGAGGCGGGAGCGGGAACGAAAACCGATTTAATCTGGAGGACGCAATTAGTAATTCTGGTGATGCTGGACTGATCTAGGTAAAAGTTCGGTTGCATAAGCGAAGAAACTGCGGCCTTAGCATCGGTATAGGAAATCGTGACTCGTCTTGCTTTATGATGACGTGTAAACTTTGTATTCTGTCAGAGGGTCGTATTGTTTAATGTCACTGCTTGCGCCCTGGGGCCATCGGATTTATTACGAGCAATAAAAGTACTAGCTATAAATTCTAAAAAGGGGAAAGATAATATTTTGTCTAGGATCAACGGTTTTGTCCTCATTCACCAGCAAAACTTCTGTTTCAAATCAAGTGATTTATTATACTATCCTGCTTACAAATCTGACTGAAGTCCATTTGGTACGAATTTCATATCTACCATAGATTTTTACGATATTGAGTTGCAACACCTTTAAATGAATATTCGGGCTTATTGCCCTTTTTCAAAATTCTGTTACTGCTGAGTACGGTCGTATGTTCTCTCTCTCTCTATATATATAGTACTATATAGGCCTTTAGTATTATATATATATATATATATATATATATATATATATATATAAAGGACCTACATACAACGTCTTCGTTGTTTTAACGTTTGGTTTAATTTAAGAAACAAACCTGTAAACGCCGTGTACCGTCGTAAGCCAAAGGCTCCCATAAAGCTTTTTTTTCATCAAATGAAAGAAGAAAATGAAGTGGCCACGATAGAAACGTATGTTTCTGCACCATCAGCTGCGATAACATCACGTATTAAAAACATGACTTTTATCACCATTATTGTACACGAACTACGTAGAGGACAAACGTGTACTTCAGGTACCGCCATTGTCTATTTAAAAAAAAATTCTCCAACAGCCGAAAACTTCCAAATGATCACATCTTGGCTTAAAAAAAAAAAAAAAAAAAAACCCTCACTGCCACTATGTCTTTCTTCCAAGAATTGATTCGTTATCTGTTTTGCCGAATCATCGAATACCCTTGAATTTAGAGGTGAATCAATAATTATACATAGCAGCGTTATCATAATAACCTTCATAAATGTGTTTATGTGTATTATACATACATTACATGTCCCTGTATTCATATTGAGGCATCACTCAGTAGGCATGTACCTATAAATATGGAATGTATCATGCACTCAATAATGTCTTTATGTGTTTCTGGTCTTTGAGTGTGCTCGTCAGCCAAAGGTTCCCATAAAACTTTAAAAAGAATCAAATCAAGAAGAAAATGAATTGTCCAGATTGAACTGTTCTCTGTCGAGATCGGAGTTAACGGCGTTATGATGTCGTACCCCAGTCACACTCTGCGACAGGGCGGCACATCGACGCCCAGCCGATTCTCAAGTGCACTATATTTGGCGGTTGAATGACAGATCCCAGTTCCCCTTCACTCACCTCTTCCGCTCCCGTAAGGACACCTCCGCGCCTCAATGGGCTCCTCCAAACTGGTCCCGCGGGGGTGTAGAAGAGTGAGACCCAGATATGTTGCGTCTTGGACGTTTGCCAGAACAGCTAGCTGCAGAAATCTGGACATTTGCCAACCCATATGAATGTCAGTCAGCGGACGTGAAAGTAGATTGCATCATATACCTGCTTGGAACAGGTGGAAGTTCAGTGATCAGTTCCGAGCAATATTCTTAACCGTGATAGCGGAACAGACTCACAGAGGAATCTATATTGTTTTCTTTCAAGATTAATCGTAATTTTTCGTTTGTTTTGCTCTACCTAACGACACCCATTTGACAACTCACATGATTGATCTTTTTGTTAAGACGTGCTAAATTTTTCTGAACATATTAGATTCTTCACTAGGAGTGAAAGTACGTATAAGGGCGGTATTGTTTCTGTCGATATTCATAAACCGAAAGTATTCAGCATCCTTCAAAACAAGACAATCTATTGATTTAGTAATGACTGACAGTTTGAATTTTACTCATCGGATGCTAAAGAGAAAAAAAAATCATCACTGTGGCACGAAGCAAGAACTTGTCTGCAAGGTATCATCACATGATTGTGTTTATTTCCATTCATGAACATTGATGTATACTTACTTACAATATTGTATCACATAAATAGTATACAAATAATGACTGTTTATGAGTGCGATGGACAGAATATTTCATAAGGTGAAAGATGAAATGATCCATTCAACGAAGCGCAGCCTCGTTGAATGGATCAAATATTGAATGGATCAAACATTTCATCTTTCACCGAATGAGATATTCTGTCCATCGCACGAATGAAAAACATCTATCATTTGTTTTATATAACGCCTAAAATAGATCCTTGTCATTTCATATTTTATTGATTTAGAAACAAAGAGAGAATCTGAGATCGCGAGAGTGCTCACTGAGCGCTTTACGCTATAGCACGCTGTGAAATGGGCCGAATGATCAATGTCAAACAACCAATCAAATGACAAGGATCTCTTCAGGCGTTATATAATACATGATCTTGAATGCACTATATGCACGACAAATGCATGATGAATTGGACAAAGTGCGGTTTTCTTTCACCCAGGGTTCCTAATGCATTCGGAGCATATATTGGCAAGAATATAGTGGATGAAAGAGCACGTGCCATTTATCTTTCTTCTTTAATCCTAAAAACTGATTTTATATTACATTAACTTGTATAGTATACAAATAATGACTGCTATGAGGGGCACAGTTAAAATTATGGGCCCAAGGTGATGTGAAAACCATAACTATGCCCGAAGCGAAGCTGAGGGCATAGTTATGGTTTTCACATCACGAGGGCCTACATAATTTTAACTGTGCCCCGAATATCAAGCTGTCATTATTTGTTTTATATACCGAAAATATAGATTCCGAAATATAGATACCGTAGCATTCGTAATCAACGCTGATCGACAGCGCGACGGTTGTATCATTGGTGCGTACATAATATGAGTGATCTAAGTGTACGGGGTTGCGACTGCCTCCAAACGTATTTACAGGGCACAGTTAATCAACTGTGCACCGGGCACAGTAAATCATGACGTCATTTTGATCAACAATGGGGCACAGCTATTTTCATGACTCCCCTTTTAACCAATCAGATGAGAGGATTCTATATGTGAGGTATATAACACTCTTTGTTATATTCTGCATGCAAGAATCAAAAAGTATAGTTTACGATATCCAGCGATAGCGTACCATAACACAAACGATGAATCACACGTGGTAGCAGTTCGACCAATCACAAATCTTGTTATATCTACACTATTTACTGTGTTAAAGTATTGTGATAACTAATTCATTACGTGCACTTTATTAGAGAATGTCATGACATATAGCGAACATGATTACTGTAATAATGTGGATGATGGAGCATTGGCCACATGCTGGAGAGAATATAGAACAAATATTGGTCACAGTTCGTTATTCAGAGGTTTCGTTAGTCCGAAGGTTCGTTCATCTGTAAATGAAATATGGTTCATTATTCTGGAGGCTCCTGTACACACGAACCTTCGGACTAACGAACCTTCGGACTAATGAACCTTCGGACTAACGAACCTTCAGACTAATGAACCTTCGGACTAATGAACCATCGGAATAACGCCGCAACTGTTCAGATTAACGAACCTTATTTCATATTCGAATTAACGAACATCTAGGTAGTTTGTATACGGATTTTGTGTGTTTCGGAATGTCGAATGCCTTCGGAATAACGAGCCCTCAGAATAGCGAATATCACCCGAGCAGAATAGCCCTGATTTCCTTGTCAGTTTGAGGGTTTGACCATGAACTTTAAGAAAAAAGCAAACAAATGTCGTGTGATACAATTTCATGTCAGAATAGACGGTAAAAGTTATGTATTTATGTATGATATATATCATATATTACAGGTACAACAATGATCATATAAAACATTCGTTTGGATATGTTTCGGAGAAATGAGGGAGACTCTATAATGTAAACGGAAAAACGGAAAACTCCATGGGGGTGCCAAATTGACTAGTGAAATGCTACATCTGAATCGCAATCACCGTAGAGTATATTATGTACCGCCCCTTCACAGACAGAAGACTGGAAGCACGGGGTATGAGGACGACGTGACATCGCAGGTTACAAGGCAGCCAGGCATCAGACACCGGATGGGGAATTCAGAGAGGTGTGTACGTGCCTTCAATGCATAATTATGCTGGGTTGGAATATCTAAGTGGCTTACAGGGACCACGCAATGCTTTTAAAGTGTGTGTGTGTGTGTGTGTATGTGTGTGTGTAGGGGGGGGGTAGTGCTCATGATTGGTGAGGTCAAAGGTCAATGCTTTCTCCCTTGTTCGATTGGCAGAATGTCGGGATGTGGGGATTTTTATGCACTTTTTACAGAAAAAAGAATTCGTTGTCGTCTTTTGAGAGATTAAGTGTGTGTGTCTGTGTGTGTCTCTCTGTGTGTATGTGCGTGTATGTATGTGTCTGCAGCCCCCGCCCCCTCCCCCCCCCCCCCCACCCGTTCCGTGGTCCCTGCCTTATCTGAAGACGAAGTGAAGTGTTGAGGATAGCTAGTCATGTATTCGCTGTGTGTGAGTTGACAGCATATACACCACGGGGCATGTTACTCTGATATATTAACATATGGGCAGAAATGGACGCAGACGAGATGGATGTGTGCAGTCCCAAATGCAAAGCAAGCAAGCTATACCTAGAAAGAGACATCTTTGTTGAAACAGCGTTGACGATACGTACCACTTCTTGATGGTTGCCAGGCGAATTCGACCCGGTGAACTTCTCTGCCTGTGCAACAAGGCATACGGATATGAGCGAAAACAGAAATGTATGCATGACAATGTCTTTGTGTGTGGTGTGTGATGTGATGTGATGTGTGAGTGTGTATGTGTGTGTGTGTGTGTGTGTGTGTGTGTGTGTGTGTGTGTGTGTGTGCGTGTGTGTCACGACGTAAAGAATCGTACCTGTTTTCCCCCATCAGTAAAAATGTTGTCCGAAAGAAAAAAGAAAAAAAAAAAGGAGATCTGTCCGCGATAGTGTCCAAGCTGCTGTCAAGGTCTTTGGCTGCCGCGAAAAAGACTGAACATGGCGTGAAACAGACAGTGTGGTTTGGCTTTGGCGTGTTTTAGCATCATATAAGACGTCACCATAGCCAAACGAGTGCGGCTCTAATACGACAGAGACGGCGGAACGGGGTGGGGGAGGCAGCAGCCCCCTCACACTTTTGGCTAAAAAAGAAGGTTCCCAGCAGAACCGAGGAAAAAAAAAGTCACAGGAAAACATGGGGGAGGGGTCAAGGAATGGCCATATCTCGTAAAGTCACGAACGCTAAAACCTCCAGAATTGGGGAAAAAACACAAACCAATCACAAGAAAACTGGGGGGGGGGGTGGGTCGATTATGTCAAGCATTGTAACAGACGAATGACTTACATCTCATAAATGCATTATCGCTAAAAATCATCTCTCTTTCAATGTGTTCAATAACTAATAAATGTTTGTTCAAGATTTCAAAAATAATTTTTTTCATATGACATAGATGTATGTTACTTCCTTTGTGTGTAATTCAGTTTTACTTTCAATTTCAGTTCGCCTTACTTTCATTGGATTTCTTAACATGGCAAAAACATCTAGAAAGATAGCGGGCCTTTCAATACAATCTAATTTTAAGTACTTTAGGTATATGCATCTATACACCAATAACATATATAATGTATAATATATAGTATGTAATATATAATACATAATATATAACATATAATATATTATATATATATATAACGATATATATTATATATATACATATATATATATATACATATATATATATATATATATATATATATTTATTTATTTATTCATCTATTTATCTATCTATCTATTTATCTTAGAGGTGGGATTTGCAGCTGCATATACTTAAAGTGCTGGGAAAAATTAAAAGGACCGCTACCCAAAGGTCATATCCTTGAGCTGCATTACTTTGCATCTGAAACCAATGGTGCTATTTCAGGGAAGCCATGTGTCCTCATTGGTGTTGCTTATTTACGTTAAGAACTCTCAAAACAAATGACTTACCTTTCGAGTGAGAGTATAAGTAACACAAAATATAACTATATGGTTTTTCTCGGAGTGGGAGCAATACACAGCGTATGAAATGACAGCTTAGAAAAGCGACGATGTTTCTTCATCCGAAAATGAAAGAAGGTCCGTCACTCCAAAGGTTCCTTAATCCTAAAATAAAATAAGGCTCATCAATCGGTACATGAAAAAAGTAGTAACTAAAAAGCTGTATACGATATTAAGAACCCCTTTGTCGATTGCGAAATAGCGAACCTTTGGAATAGCGATTATTTTTTAGAATCACGAATATTCCGAATAACGAACCTTGTTATATCAATTATTCTACTAAATGCCCTTCAGAGTAACGAACTGTAGCCACAAATAGATCACCTATGACATTCTGTAAATGAAAGCATTTACTCTATGTACATCGAGAGATTTCTAATAGTTTCTTCTTTGTCTTTTCTTTATTGAAAATCTTCATAAGAAAAAAGAAGAACAAAGTTTGACTATATTGAAACTAATTTCCAAATGCCAACGTAATCTGTCATTTCTTTTTGCCTATTTATTGCAAAAATAGCTTAGCGACATTCAACGTACTTGTATTACGCGAGTGGCCTTGCTGAGGGCAAGTGGGCACAGCCCACACAAATGTGTATTTTTAGGCTCCTCGAATTTCATCGCTTCGGGAAAGATTTTTAATGTAATTAATGTCACGTGACACTCACAAATTATAGATGATATTGACACGTGATCACTCACAAGTGCTGATTATTATCTGTAATTGGCACAAGAACTATGTACCTAACCAAGTTATATCAGATATGAATATCTTTTCGAACATGAGCTTAATACCTTCGGTACTTACATTAGTTCTGATAACGATGTGGTTTCATGAAAATCGACTCTTTACTGAGAGTGCCATATAGATCGAAATCTCATTGATTGAGGATCACCTTTATTCATTTCACATTAACAACTACACTGTACATTCAAATGGCTTTCTTCCCGATAGAGTATGTGTATAGGCAACGAAGCCTCCTGGTTGAATTGGCCGTCATGATGGGGTAAACACTACTAAACAGGAACTCTTCGACAATCGTGTAGTGATGAATACAAATCTAGTCAAGATATCACGTCACGAATTACAACAATCTTACATGATATTGCATTCAACATGTTATTTGCTTGTTCTGAAAAGGATCTATATTTTCTCTAAAATTATGAAAAAAAAAGATAATTACAATGTGGGCGGAATACTATACTTATTATAGGCAGTCTTAAACCCGAACTTAACTTTATCGTTTTCAGTAAAGGGTTATTCCTAAACACAGCGTCCCACAGTGTCTCCACAGTGTGTCTACAGTGTGTCTACAGTGTGTCCACAGTGTGTCCACAGTGTGTCCACAGTGTGTCCACAGTGTGTCTACAGTGTTTCCACAGTGTGTTCACAAAGTCGACTCTGTGAGCACACTGCCACTTTCTGTTCACACATAGTCTTCACAGAGTCGACAATGCGAACAGACTATGAACACACTATTTGAAACTGTCTTTACGCTCAATGAGCTTTAGAATTTAACACTGTGTTTCACACTCTGGTCTTTTCAGTCGGGAAGAATTCTCTTCCCCGAATAAGACACAAAAGTGAAGTTAATGTCTCAAACACACAACAGACACTGGGCGTTAGAAGTAAAACATTGATGAGGAAACTTAAAGGAAAGCATGCGTGGATATGCATGCACTTTACTCCTTGATCATCGCATTTACGTCATCAACAAATTTCGGAGCAAGCGGATATCCGCAAAAACTTCCTCCTTGCCGGAGGATATTATGACGGCAAATAACTGCGTTTCTCCTAAAATATTCCTTTGTTCTTCAATTGCATCTTTCGCAGTTATTTCCACAGCATCATTCAGAAGTTTATGTATAGATATAAATTTTTCCATTCTTGTCCTTTTTTTTTCCCTTTGATGATAGGGAACTCTGGTCATGAAATAATCTTCGCGAGAGGTGCTGAATAGAAGCAGACTACAATGAGTTTCCAGGCCAACACACGACTCTATTACGTACATGAGGAGAAAAGAACGTCTTTACAGACACCCCTGGATGAGTGGTTAAACCCGCGGGAATAATCTCTTTCATGGTCCATAGCCGTTGGAGAGCAGCGTACTTGATGTGGTTACGTCACAACGCTGGTGATATATGCTTGTATGTGGAAGGGGGGTGGGGTGGAAGTCATGGTAACAGCCTGTTATCATAACGTTTGTTCTTTAGCAATTTAAGAGATCACGGCAAACGTTCTGCTCGATCTCATGAAAGCGTTGATGCGCTGTTTTCATTATACGTTGCCATCAAAGTACCAACATGCGCCCGCCTCTAATAACACACACACACACACACACACACACACACACACACACACACACAATCACGTAAGTACAGGCAAAACTCGCTCTTACACACCAACAAAATCGAGACTAAAGAGGAAATTTAAACGACCGCTCTTCTCAACCTTTTTCAACCCGAGACACACTTTGTCTCCTATGGTTATTATTATTATTGTTATTATTGCTATTATTATCATTATTATTATTATAATTATCATTATTATCATTATTATTATTGTTATCATTATTGTTATTATTATCATTATTAGTGGAAAAGTGAGCAAAGAAAATGGGATTCCATCGGGATTCGAACCCGAGACCTCCGGATTGCTAGACCGGTGCTCTACCGACTGAGCTATAGAAAGCCCTAGTGCAGTGTTCGTCCCAGAAACCCTTAATTCTCAATGCTCGGGTGGTCAGAAGCTATAGCAGTGTGTTTGTGTGTGACACACACGCACACACTTGAACCTGGCATAAACCCGAAGGATAATTCAACTTGGGGATAAATGCGAGGGATCACCGAAGTGATGCAGCTTTTTCAGTTTGTAACAAATAAAGACAGAATAAACTGACCAGTTTATTCTGTCTTTATTTATTATCATTATTATCATTATTACTATTATTATTATTATTATTATTATTATTATTATTATCATTATTATTATTATTATTATTATTATTATCATTTAGACCCAGAGGACTGAATACGACTTCTAATTCATTTTATTTTTGGCCGACACTGGTTGAAAAGCAGGGGTCTAAGACAATCTAAAGCGCACATTTATATACATAAGAAACTCGTTTACATACTGTACTCTCTCGCACTTGTTGTCTTTTCAAAGTTCTTTAAGTTTCCTATTGTTTTATACACACCCATAAATACACACACACACACACACACTCACACACACACACAATATGAAAGATCCTGGAGATCGCACAAGGAGGAATTTCTTGACTTGAGCGAGGTCTGGTTGACTTCACTCAAGGGCTTGGCTTCGCTCATACGACCACAAAGCGTAGGAAGGGAGACATGTTAACAACACTCGAAGATGTTGGTTTTATTGTCACGCTACATTTACCGCTTCTTGTCAACAGTAATAAGCTCTTTCTTAATCTTTCGGAATAAACATGTATACCTATACCTACATAAACACACGATCTCATATACAACACATGAAAGCCATATTGCGCATCTACAGTATGTTTATATAATCCATTTTATTCTATATCAATCTTTCATAAGAGATCTGATAAACATTTATTTGCTTACATTGGTAGCCTAGTGGCCCGGTGCCACTGAAATTGATGTTACACCATGCAATCAATCTATCTTTCAGAGGCCCGATCAGGCATCTTCGAATGAAAATACATTTTCATATTTCCTTTTATTTCGGACCATCAAAATGTCTGATTAAAAGATTATATATATATATATATATATATATATATATATATATATATACATATGTATATATACATATATATATATATATATATATATATATACATATATATAATCTATATTTGTGTGTGTAGGTGTGGGTGTGTGTGTTTGTATATATATATATATATATATATATATATATATATATACATATATATATATGTATATATAATTATATATATATATACATACACATAGGTGAAACCATTACAACATAAGAAGAGTGTGCAGGCAGTCGAAATTCCGTCAGAACACGCGATTATTTAGTCATTTCCTTATCTAGGCCAACACTTGTTTTGCTGTACTAATTCAGCTCTTGTTTAACAGACCTACACATTATGCATCAAATGTGATAACTCGAACATTTTCTGAATCACTGCTTCCAATGGTAGACAGTACCTTTAATCATTAGCTTATCTAGGCCAACACTTGTTTTGCTGTAGAGGTTCCTACTGATTCAGCTCTTGTTATTGCCTCTCTGTTTTCCATTGTTAAGATGACTTTTGAATCCTTTTTGAGCCACAAAGGAAGACTTACCTCTTCATCTGCAGCCTAGAGCATGTGGAGATGAGAATCAGAGTAATTTAGACTGTCGATATTCTTTGATTATGTCAAAACCCTGATGGCTTGATTGAGACGCGTTATGTGATGGAATGTTCCCTATCTTCGTCCTAATTTCTTCTTGGAATTTTGAATATGAATGTAATCAACTCTGCTCGTTTCTCTCAAACTAGCAGCTACACTTGAAACCGTTTTTACTTATAGTGGCTGGTGTTCATTTGCTAATTACAGTAAAACATCCTATGGATTTTTTTTAATCATAGCTGTAAGCTACAGAACTTCCACTTTAACCCTGTCAGCCCCTGTCATGCCTGTCAATACCAACGGCAACTGTTTTTATACAGAGTGGAGGACATTTTTTTTTTTTTTTTTTGGTGGCATTTGATGTTGTTTCATTACGAGAAGCTTAGACTGGTCCGTCTTGTTTGTTTTGCTTGTCTTGCCTTTTAATCCTCTCGGGAGCATTAAGTCCCGTAAACCCTCTAAGCAAAAAAACAAAAAACAAAAAACAAACAACGAAACAAATAAAAAGAAGCAATAAAGAAACAAATCAAAACAGAAAAGACAAGGGCAAATGGCCCCTGTTGGGTCATATCATTCAACGCAAAACAAAACCAACTACGGGAAAATGCGTGTGTGTCTTGCGATGCCAGCGTGTTGTCTATCACAGTAACGACTTATTAAAAGGGTTTTTGTTTGTAATTTCTTCAAGCTTGACTCTCCCCCCCCCCCTCTCTCTCTCTCTCTCTCTCTCTCCCTCTCACTCTCTCTCACTCTCTTTAATTGATTGTTTGCCTTACCAGGAATCACTTTTGGGAAAAACATAAACAGCAGTAAATCATCCTCATTCATTTATCACGTTATGTGGCGCATCGTGTACACGACGACCGCCATCCGTCCGGGATGTTTGTCTGCCCGTAGACAGGTCCAGCTTTCCTTGCTGGGGCTAAAGCCCGTCCACTGGCCCGTGCCCGTCGCTATGACGAATATCTCTCCGCAGCCTCTCACTTTTCCTCTCAGCAAATGTCATGCATGTCGTCATCTTGTCTAAATTTAGACTTTTCACGCAAACTCGGCAATTTCCCCTCTGAAAACAAGTTCGTGGTCTCTCAGGATGTCGCGGCCGAGGGAAAGAGACAAGGCAGAGAGACAGTGACAGAGAGAGAGAGAGAGAGAGAGAGAGAGAGAGAGAGATAGAAGAGAGAGAGAGAGAGAAAGGATATAAACACGAGATATGTTATTGTCACGTCGTGTTGACTTATCAATCTATCATCCGACATATCAAGTGAATCGCTCTTAACCCTTGGGTCCTTCAAATTCGGAAACCCAAATCTGTCGGACAACTTCGACATACACACACTTACACACATGGGCACGTGCTCGCGCGCACACACACACACTGACATACACGCATACATTCTCAATCCACTTCATTAAATTATCTCTGCATCGTTGAATCTCTTTCTTTTTCTTTCTTATCTGCAGCACTGCTAAGTTTGATCTTTCCATTTTCTTGTCTCCATACAGTTGCCGTAATTAACCAAGAGCTATGAACTTCAATTCTGAGTCATTATTGTCACATTGTTTTTCCTCTTTACAAGTGGTTTGGTTTTGATAACTCGTCATTATGAAGATTCCATATTGTCAAAAAAGTGCTCAAGAATATGTATATATATATATATATATATATATATATATATATATATATATATATCACCGGACAGTGCTCTATTAAAGGGAGTCATGAATCATGAATTTGAAATTAGCATACTCTCTCAATATCATCATCAATAATCATATAATCCCCCTCTTATGAGGAATCAAACTGGAGGGGCTTTTTCTTTAAGGTCCTGTTTACCTTTAGGAGCAGTGGCTTAAAAAATGTTCAAGATATCACATTTGATACATAATATGTGTAGGACAGTTGTATCACAAAACATCCTATACCACATACAATTTTCGCAATAAAATCTAAAGTTTAAGGAGATATCACTATTTTTCTTAATAAACCATAACTGTGTACGGTTTGGTCTGGAAAATTTTTCATTATAACTATTGTTCACATTCTGCACATTTAACAATACTTAACATCGATTATAGTGGTTCAATTTTTTACATTGGTAGTTTCTATCTCTAACTCACATTTTAGAAATATTTCGAAGCACTAATGCTGGGTTTTTGTTTCATCTGCAAATGGTAAATTATGCCTTTAAGCTCGCTAGTCAGACCTTAATACAAAAAGAAAAGATGAAGAAAGAGTGAATGTGAGAGAATGTGAGAGATGTAAAAATGAGAGCTCTTAATTATGTGAAATCGGGTGTCCTACTTGCTGGCAAATGTCGCCACTCATCAGAGCCCCGCAAATTAACTCATTTGGAGGTTTATCATAATAATGCGTTAGGCTGTATTGATTTGACAGGTGATGGCTTATCGGATGATGTCTTTCCCTCCGGGGATGCCTCTTAAAAGCACCGTTTTCTTCTCGTTGTTATTAGGTAGCTTTAGATTTTTGACGCGCGGACGTTCAGAGGGGGAAAAAAACCATGTTCTGAGCGTACCGATCATATGGGGGCGCGATTTTATTTTTTATACGTCGCGTCCCAGTGTAATCTAAAGCTATTTTTCAACTCGACGCAGGGGAGAGGAGAACGTCCAGCGCACTCGTCGTCTCAAACGTCCGCGCGGCAAAATCTAAAGCTCCCTATTACCCCAGCATTACTAGGTGATCCTTTTTCACATCGAGGTCAGGAGGAATAAGGTCTGCACTGACCGTAATTTGAACTCGTGATCTCTTATTCACAAATATAGAGCCTTCATTTCATTCAATTTTATCGAATTTCGTTTCATTGCATTTCATTTCATTAAATTTTATTTCATTTCATCCCATTAAATTAAATTTCATTACATTCCATTCCATTTATTTAAACTTCATTTAATTTCATTCCATTCCATTCCATTTATTTAAACTTCATTTAATTTCATTTCATTCCATTCCATTTCATTAGATTTCATTTTATTCTATTCTATTTCATTAGATTTCATTTCATTCCATTACATTTCATTAAATTTCATTTCATTTTATTCCATTTCTTTTCAATTCATTTTATCGCATTCCATTTCACAAAATTTTATTACATTTTATTTCATTCCATTCTATTTCATTTCATTTCATTTCATGATATTCTATTAATTTCC
This sequence comes from Diadema antillarum, assembly GCF_040938485.1. NCBI lineage: Eukaryota > Metazoa > Echinodermata > Echinoidea > Diadematoida > Diadematidae > Diadema > Diadema antillarum. The sequence goes on along the minus strand of NW_027271806.1, from coordinate 96,784 downwards.
TTTCCAACAAAAATGAAATTTCAAAAATAAAATAGAATACACATAATTGCACAAAACCAATGCAAAATCGAACGAAAATATTGTGAAGTGAAATACAGTAGATGTTGTGGCTCAAAAATACGGAATCAACCCTTGATACCTATTGTACCACGGTAATAATACCTCGTGTGAAATTTATTCCAAAAATTACAAATTTGCTATTGCAAATTCATTTGATTTAGTAGCGAATAAACAGGAGGCTGATCTCAAGATCATTCATATGAATCAGAAGCACTTGGAGAGCACACATCCCCTAAGGCCATTGGATCACTTACTCCATAGAACACTGCACGCATGCATCCTTTAAAAACAAGAATCCTGAATCCCGATCATGATCCATTTCGTCACCAAAATAGTAATCAACGGTTCCTTTTACCAATACGTATCTATATCTTGTGTGTAATCATACCGTCCCCTCGACAAGTTGTCAGTCTCTGGCAATCACTATAGTAACAGTCAGTGACCAGAGCATCTCGTCCAATCAAAACCAAGGATTTTGCTGAAATTGTCATTGTCAGCGCTGACTAAATTGATGAAACACCCCCCAGCTTTGCATAGCTGAATATGGGCTATATATCCAGCCATCTTCTCAGATGGAAATATGAACAAACAATATCTATATCCTGATTTTACTTTCAGAACTTTTGGCCTGTACTCCGATTGTGCATATAAAAATGGCAAAGTGAAAAATATACGCCAAAGACAGGAATAACTGGAATTAATGATTAACAAATACACGTACAGACTTTTATCAAATATATATATATATATATATATATATATATATATTAAATACATACATTGAGGTCTGTCACTGTATATAATTGATGTGCTGCTGCGCTGCAGACGTTTGTTTTCCTTTTTCTTTTGTAAGTTCTCATGAGAAACTTTTGCTCTTTAGCGTTCTGAAAATAGAATCAGATTAAAGAATAAATGACCCCCTGTTGACAAAATGAGAGTACCATTCACAGTTCGTTGGGATTTTTATAATTCCGACAGTTTAAATCTTCCCTTGCCCACACTTCTGCTCTAGTTTACAGGAATATCGAATCTAATCCGTCATGTGCATCATCCTCTCGTGTCCTGAAAATTCACGATCACTTGTTTATACAGTCTCTTGCCTATCTCTGATTTCGACAGTGTTTGTAAGTCTGGTTTTCTGTTTTTACGGAAGTGTTTGCTTTCGGAGCCTTGTTTATTTGTTTGTTTACCGCTTTCTGTGAATTCTTCCATTTACGTACGGCAAACAAATCTCTTTCACTATCACAACAAATCGACACAGTGGTTTCTGTATGAACATGTGATCTACAGTCTCGTGGCCAGCAAAGTGTTTGATTACTTTCAAAGGCTCTGTGCTGATCAGATAAAGAAAAGGGACCTCGAATGAGAGAAAAACAAACAAACCTACAGACAAACAAACAAACATAAGCGTGATTAATAGGTCGTGACCAGGTTTCATATCAGAATGTTATCGTTCTCGTCATTTTTTCTTCCTTCCGCGAAGAAATTAGGTTGTCCCCCGATTGTCATTGATTATCAAGAAAGATATCCTATCTCTTTACGAAGCAAGAGAGTGATTTATGCTCTAAAATGCTGCCTTATGTCATCGAGTAGGTAGGATTGCCTGATGTGTTTCCCCCATAACATATCATCCATGACAAGCTCCATCAAATTAAATCCAGCCCTGGATACTCTGCCCCCCCCCCTCGTTCAGCATCACTACAGCTGCTCATCTCGCTGATGATTTCCTGTCTATACGCACGTTCCTCCTATGCCATGTGAAACCAAGTCACGCGGCACGAGATCGTTGAGCAGACTATTGGGGGCGAAGAATTTGAATAACGTTTTAGATCTTCTAACATAACAAGAGTGGGGATTGTGGTTCAGCGGCATCGTCTTAGATTGATGGATTCATCCAATATCCCAGTAGACACCCGTTGTGGATTTTGTCATTTACTGTTGTAAATGAATTGTGTCTGAGTGCTCTCTAGCACCGTGGAGTAGGCTACCGTGGTTGCCGGTAGTTGTGAGGGAGTAAACCATTCCAATATTCATCATAAAAGGCATGCCTCTCATTTGGAGTGATGTATTTGGTTAATAATGTTTGGATGAATCAGCATAAAACCTAAGAGGAGGCATCTGAAGAGGAGAGCATCTGAAGAAAAATCAACATGAAACACGGCCATATACATTGTTTGTGTAGCATATTTTAAAGCTGAAATAATCATGGCCACGCCCATGACTCTGGATTAAGATGGCAAAGGGTGTTCAGTCTGTCTTTGTGTATCGGGGGGGGGGGGGGGGGGGAGGCCGCAGGTTTTAATTTTACCTGTAATTATTGTTGAACTTTCATGGTGTATCAATTTTATCAGTGGGTAATGCTAATTCAGCTGGAAAGGTCGACCTTGCAACCACTGCTATGGCACAATGAATAAAATGTTGTAGCCTTTTGTTTAAAAAGAATACTGAAATCGACCTATGTTAACTACTGTAAATATGATGAAAGAAGTTGATTATCGTCAACATTTATTAAATGAATGGTCGCCTCCCCCCCCCCCCCTCTCAATAGAAAGTTCTTGCATGTTCTTGTCTTTATTTGTTTGGTTTTCTTTACGACGAATGAATATAGCACGTTTTTCGGTGTCTCAGTGATCTCGAATCGATCCGTTGTATGGATAGTTTTAGTTATCTATGAATTTATTATTTTTCTCTCTATCTTTCGCTCTTTCTCTCTCTCTCTCTCTCTCTCTCTCGCAGTTCTGTTTTGTTATCTGTCCAAATATATTGAAGTTAAAATGAAATGTTGTAAGGGAATATAGTTTACATGGAAATTTCAAATTCATACATTGTTCATTAACTGTATGCATTGTTACACACAGTATAGGTTTTGATGTCGGTAGTCATTTAAGAGCTGACATACATATATGCAATGTATCATATTTTTTTCTTAGTTTTTTATTTAGAAAATGACCTCTGATATCTGAATGGAATAAGAAAGATTGGTAGGTTCACATATCTCAAATTGACACTTACAAAGAAACAGTTGTTTTGTTTTTGTTTTTTATGTATGCCTGTTAATGAAATTTGTATTTTTTATATTGTAAACTGACTGTTTTGAGTGCACCAGGTGGGTTGGGGAGGATGGCCTGAGGGCCTAAGTCATTTAGTTGGCTCTTTCCAGATCCGGGCTACCCAACCTGGTGCCCCCTTACCACTCCAATGTACAATTTTCTGATTTCGAAAAATGTATTTGTGATTGAAAGCCGAATAAATGATAATAATAATAATAATAATATACGTCGTATTACTATCGAAATGATTGTTTGAGCAGCGTTCCGATATAAATTAGTCTACGACCCTCAATAAAATATATTGCTAAACGATAGCTCGGTGTGTTTGAAGGCGTCCTTAGTCTAGATATTTCTTTGAGAATGTCAAATGATGTTATACTCTAAAACATTTATGTTTTGACAGGAGAATAATTCAAGGAATAAGCCCGTCGAAATGGAAAATTATGGTTAATAATTGGATGCACACACATGAGAGGCACGTTTATAGCATTATCTGTGAGTTTCAAATCAATATTGGTTTGTTTGTCTAAAATAGTCGAAGGAGTTGTATGAAATGTAAAAATAATGACAATGCGGGAGACCATCCGGGTTTCGATCAGCGATGTATATTTATACAGCTTGATCAACTTTACGGGTGGTTGCAGACGATAGACGGTCAGCTGGCGGTGGTCAGTGCAAGGGGTCAGGCTTTACAGGGCTACGAAAAGCCCTCGACGTGATCAATAACGGAAGCCCTTTTAAAGGGGCTGTCGCAAGACGGATTCAAGTAGAGTTCGGCATAATGTGCAGATGAGACATGTTTGTGGTTTACAAAACTCAAGAAAGAATAACTGCTTGTTGATGAATGAACGTAGACAAACAAAAAACAAAAACAAAATTGTGATTTGTCATGGCAACCTTAAATGATCATATTGGAGCCATTTGTTGCTGAGGAGTCTATTGTCTTCCGGGTTTTACAAGGAAGGGCATTTAAAAATGATATGAACCGAAAGGGTTGAAAAGATCTATATAGTTCCATGCTCTCGTTTTCGGTTTGATCAAAACAAAATTTAATTTTCCATTCTTTCACCAAAAATGCTAAGGAAGCAGTAATTCAATCCGTTCGAAATATTCCCCTTCTTCTTCACTTTTTATGTATCTCACAATATTATGAGATATTATTCATACGATACCTTGATAGCTAGGCTTTGTTACAGCCATCTCTGAGGACGGTCGTTGTAAAGGATAGTCAGATATCATATCTGTATTCAGGTTATCAAAGACATGATTACTTCCATTTCGCAAAATGCTGGGAAAGCATACAAAATCTTTAAAGTTCACTTTAGATCATGCAGATATCTGGTAAATGATCAGGAGAGACGCTTCGATCCTGAGGGGACGGGAAAAGAAGCATCGTTTTGCCCCCCCCCCCCCTCCATCCACCCCCATAATTCCTGGATGTGTCACCTCCAACAGACTTTTGCAAGCACGCACCGAACAAAAAGTAACACATCCCACGACGCAGCCATTCAAATTTTGATGATTTCTTTTTACGATTTTGATTTACAATTTTGCAAACATTTCCGCAAAAGTGTGCAGTATGATCAGATTGCTGACTTTCGATTCTAAAATTCAAAATCGCCCTCATGTGTGTCATGTGGGAAGTAGGCTACCCCTTTACACATACCCCTCCCCCACCCTTCCACCGTCGGTCACTTCGCTCCCTCACAAATATTTATTATCCTCAAAGTTAACCCCTCCCCCAACTTTGAAGACGGATAGACGTCTCCATATTAAAATGTATAATTTCTCCTATTTATGCACATGGTTGTTTTTTCTTTGTTTTTGCTTTGGATATAATTTCTCATGTTTACAGATTATAAAACAGATGAACTTTATCAGTAAATCTGGTCAATTGGACTTACTTTGTATTTTGCAGTAGCGACGTTTCACGTCCTCTCTGGGACGCTTCATCAGGCCAGTCGGCCTGATGTAATACCGTTTGTATTTGTATAATTGTTATGTAAAGCTTATCATTTCAAATATATTGGTCAAATTGTAAAACTATGTCGTCTGTAGTTGTAGTTACCTCTTAACTGAAATTCAAGGGTCCTTGAAGCTTTAATGAAACAAGTCTGCCTGTGACAATAATAAGCGCCAAAACTTCAAGTGGTGATACAACAAATCAACCGCTAGACTGGCTGTTTTATAGCCTCTTTTTCTAATCACTTTGGTATTGTGCTAGGTGGTCATTGTGATACAATGTAATAGGACACTTCTCTTTTGTAAGTGTTGGGGAGGAGCTGTTGGCACTCGATAGGAGCTGGTATTTTTTTTTACGTAAAGTGTGTCATTGGAAATTTTCATCTCGACACGGAGACATGTAATGATGTAAAACAACAATACTCTCGATATTAAAGACGCCGTTAAGTAGACCTTCTGACATTTTGATAATCATACATGGTTTTAAGATGACAATTTCGTATCAAATGAGGTTTTTAGAACCAAGCCGCATATTGTCTGACATAGACAATTATCATTGGATTCAAATTCATTTCATGTCGGTGGTATTGATTTCATGAACAATGTGTTTCCCGCTACAAGCCGCCTTTGTCGAAAGGGGAAGCGCACAAGTCTAGAGACGACTGTATAGTTTAATCATCATTAAGTTGAGCCACAAAACAGTTTTAGGATGACACGATTGGTCGTCGATGATCGCCACTGTATTTTAGCTATACGACCAGTCTTGGTTCATGTGTGACTGAATGCGGTCCCCAATTTACACGCCCCGATTTGAGTCAATATACCCCTGTTTGATCAATAGTAACTTTAATTTCATGAGTTTCGCTTTAAAAATGATCAACATTGTACCGATGTTATGATGATTTATAAAATGGGTTCAAGAATGTAGCCAATAGGAAGCGCTGAAATGAGACACACCTCCTTCCTTTACTTCAGTACAACTGCACTGCCTGTAATCCTATGGTAGATTGCCGATCGTCTGTGCGCGCGGCGGCTCCTTTGATGAATTGCATGCATACGCGTACGCGCTGTCAATCCTGTAAACAACTTCTAGTTCGGGCTGCCGGCCGGCCGGCCTGTCCCTTGTGCATAACATATGTGGCGTACGTACGTATACTGTACTATACGTACACTTTGTACAGTACAGTAGACCAAGCGTTATGGGACCGGACGCGTACATGGAGTCACTTTGAAGAGCAAATCCAACGATTTAGCAGGTTAATTCTCACGCCGTTTTCAGAGTATGTTGTCTAGTAGGCCTATATGAGGAGTCTATATCAAGTCTTTAAGGTAAAGGGTGCATATTCTATGTAAAATAAGTAAGTTTTCATGCGGGTGTCCGGAAACCCAACCCCCCATTATACTTATACACACTGTACTGTATGTGCGGGACTTCCGCGAGTGCGACGTGCGTAAAAGTTTGGGACGAACATCTTCGGATGTCTTGACCCACAAAGGTACGTGAAAAACGCTGAAAAATGATGTTAGTTTTCGAATTTTCGACCCATTTTATAAAACAAATGATGCACAGGATTATTTCGTGGCGTTAGTGCACTACGCCTACACTAACGCACTCTATCCTGTGCATCATTTGTATAGTAGCTTTTTGAGTTTTCACTTGTTCACAACGTGAGAATAAAGTTCAGTTGAAATAAATCTTTGTTATCTTTAGTAGATATGAATAAAGATTTATAGGGGTCTCGCTATTTTGTACATTATACGTGTGTGTGTGTGTGTGTGTGTGTGGGTTCTGTAAAAGCCGAAATAGAAAAGAGAAAATGTCTGTAAAATGACTAAATGTTGAGGTTTTGAACTGTTATGCCAACAGTATCGTCTTAAATAGCAATAAGTGGTTTCTACGAAAGATGTGTCACTGCGTTCCTTTCAAACGTTAAAGCAGAACTACAATTTCCTTCTTTAAAGTCAATTCCCTGGCAGTAACAACATCCTCCTAAAAAGCATATGCTAGAACGCTTACTCGTTAAGCACCAATTACCGGCCGATTACCAGCCTAGGACAGTTATCCCCCTGTTAATTCTAGATAAAGACTAATAATCAAATACGCCTCGGAGGGATGTCTATTAAAAGAAAGAACAATAAAAAAAAAACGGATGGATAGTGCATAAGTGTGCGTGTGTGCGTGTATGCACAGTATGTGCTAGGAGTGCTATATGAAATAACGGCCGGTGGGAAGTAGCTACAGCTATAAATATGTCTGGGGATGATTGGCCGGAGCAGATAGTCGTGACACGTTTAAGAATGGGAAAATATAATATATATATATATATATATATATATATATATATATATCTTGTGTTTTCAAACATTTATTCAATTTGGATTCAGAGAAAATCACAACACCACCCACGCTTTACTTACCTTTGTGGAAAAGATTACACATGCACTTGATACATTTTCGCATACAATAGGCATCTTCCTGGACTTTTCAAAGGCTTTTGATACGATTAATCACGGTATACTTCTTTCTAAGTTATCCCATTATGGTATTCGCGGAAAAGCCTTGCAATGGTTTACGAGTTATTTATCTGACAGATTTCAATATGTACATGTGAACAGTTTTGATTCTTCTATGAAGAAAATAGAATGTGGTGTTCCGCAAGGAAGTTTGTTAGGCCCACTGTTATTTATAGTTTACATTAATGATTTTTATAGATCTTCAGATAAACTCTCTTTCATATTATTCGCGGATGATTCCAATCTTTTTTATTCCCACCCTGACCCTAATACTTTGATTAGTACAGTGAATGATGAATTGAAGAATGTCTCACAATGGATATATGCAAATAAATTGTCACTGAATATTGAGAAGACAAAGTATATGTTTTTCAGTAATTTTTTAGATAGATTACCAGGTAATGTTATATTTGACACTACTCCTCTAGAAGAGGTTTCGTCTATTAAATTCTTAGGTGTTTGTGTTGATAATAAGTTATCATGGAAGTGTCACATAAACAATATTTGTAAAGTAATTGCACGTAACATAGGCATAATGAATAGATTGAAATATTATCTTCCTTCTTCGGCTTTGATTACGCTTTATTCAAGTTTGGCATTGCCGTACTTGAATTACGGAATTCTTGCTTGGGGGAATACATATTCGACATTGTTAGATAAACTTTTTCTTCTGCAAAAGATGGCGCTCAGAATCGTTTTTAACCTTCATATCCGAGCACATACTCACAAGCTTTTCCTTGAGCACAAAATTCTGAAAATAAAAGAGTTGTATTTGTTTCAACTTGGTCAATTTATGTTTAATTACAACTGCAATCATCTACCCAAAATATTTTATTCTTTATTTCACCGTAACAGCCACGTACATAATTATCCCACTAGACAATCTAAAGAATTTCATCTTCCCTTAGTTAGAACTGTACACACTCAAAATACATTTGTTTATACCGGACCCAGATTTTGGAATAGCTTAGATAATGATCTAAAAGAATCTGTGAAGTTAATTACATTTAAGTATAAACTCAAAAAATATTTGTTTTCTAAATATACCAGTTAATTCTGTTCAATGAAAAAACCCGTCGTGTTTCACTTTTCCTTGAGATTTTGTAGTGTGTCCACAGACCTTTTCCATCCCTCTCCTTTTCCTTCTCTTTTCTTCCCTGCTCCTTTTTCCTCGTTCTTCGTTGTCCAGTATCTGTCTGAGTGCATTTCCTCAAATTCTGTTATTTCTGTGTATTGTGTTATTGTTGTTGTTGTTGTCGTCGTTCTGTTTTTTGTGGCCGATTGCATATCTTCCTTTCCGTTCAATTTTCCTGGCACACCTGGCCCCATAGTGTCTGTGCCACAAATGTGATATGTCTCCCTGCCTGTATAATATTGTACACAAGTTGTTGTGATCGTTAACCCTGTTCCAGATTCCGTCTCCTTATGGTTATGCATAACCTCTATTATAGTCAATTTACGCACTTAACACCCAGAGCTGACTATTCTCATCAGTTTCCGATAATTTGTGTAATCACCATGAGCATTCATGTTCTCTTCAGTCAAACAAACTGTTGGATATCTCAGGTGCTCCTGCCTACTTTTAGTCCACCAAATTCTTTAGAATTGGCAATTTGATCCTTTAAATGATTTCAAATTACTCTTTGTCTGCTTGATAGTGTACAGTCTTCTGTGGTCGTGAACCCTGCTCCATCAGATTCCTTCTCCTCTGAGTCATGCATAATCTATCATAGTTTATTACGTTCTTAGCACCACAGCTGATTATTCTTGTTACACATCAGTTGTTGATTATGTGTTATCACTATGCGCACTCATGTTTTCTACAGTCTGACAAACTATTGAATACCTTAAGTGCTTTACCCTACTTTTAGCCTTCTCGACCACCCTGTGTTTTGTTTGTTTGGCTTTTGTCCGGTCACCTATTGATTTATTCTAGTGAGCCCACGTTGAAAGACATCAGTGACTTGAAGTTGGTTCACTCAGTCACCGACCCCTGTAATGCTTATAAATCTTTCCATATGTGTTCCTTGTATATTGATTATGCATAATGGGAGTCCCTGCAACCCGATTGGCTAAAACATCGCACCACTCACAGCTTTCCATATGCGTTTAGTGGTTATTTTTACACTGCCTTGGTTTGTGATACTGTTCATGTTAGTGATCTGGTTTATTATAGGAACTCCATGGGCCCCCGCAATGTCATATTTAAATGCATCTAATTTATATGGACAAATGCCCTTGTTTGATAAGCGTTTCGTGTGTCACACTGATTTTATTTGTAATATCAGGATGTTGTACTCGTTAGTCTGTCAAACAGGTTGTATTTTTTCTATCCTGTTATTATTTTCAGCATAGTGATTCTTTTTTCTCTTTTATCCATCCACTACATCACAACTGGACCTTTTCGAGCGCTCAAAGCGCACCAGCTTTACATTGCGGGAGCCAGTCAAAAACTATTAGCCTGTCATTCCTAATGTCCGCTCGGATTTCTGTGTTGTATATATTCCATTGTTATCGTCTCGGAAGCCCTCGGAGACAACCAATTTGTCCTCGTTTACATGTTATGTGTGTTTCATGTTTCTCTTCGTTGTTACTGAACTTTCTCGTCTACTTTGTACTGCTCTCTTTTCTTCCCTGTTCGACTTCTTCGCAGCGATCCTCTGCTCATTATGATTTTGACAGAATCCATGTTCTTCGGCTTCTCCAGTGTCCTACCTCACTCTGTTGGTTTCTTATTTTCTCGCAGTATGCACTCGTTCCTGTCATTGAGGCTCGATCGGTAATACAAACTTTCATAGATATGTTCCACATTTATAATGGCTAATTTCCCGAATGCACCGTTTAGTTCTCTTTCAAATAATGACTTTTTTGAGTTATTTAGGCACATAAGGTTAGATTCAGATCCGGTTCGTGGAGTTTCTAATTCACGAGCAATTTTTTATGACAATGCTGTCGCTGAAAACTTAAATTCATCTGTAAATGAATTGCCTTATGATTTTGGTGGAGAGTTAACTGGAAATATGTTGTGTAAATATATTACTGTGAATCAATGTAAAGATATTTGCGAAAGTTTTTCTGAAGATACATTTTCTTTGTTGCATTTCAATATCAGGAGTTTGAATAAGCATTTTGATGAGTTAAAATTATTTTTAGAGACTGATGCAAATCAGGCATTTTCTGTTATTGGTTTAAGTGAAACCTGGTTAAATTCCAACACTGAAAATTTTTTCAACATTGACGGCTACAATATATTTGCTAATAACAGGCCCGATAAGAGTGGTGGAGGTGTTGCACTGTACATATCGAATGCTTTTGAATGTATTGTTCATGATGATATTTCCAGAATGGATAATATTGTTGAATCATTATTTTTAGAAATTTACATCCCAGGAATTAGGAATATTGTGGTCGGCATTATGTACAGACCTCCAAACTCCAATATCAAGGATTTTTTAACTTACCTTTCAGATTTGATAAAATCCCCAGTTTTTAAAGATAAGGATTGTTTCTTCCTCGGCGACTTCAATATTGACTTACTCAAGTTGGAAAATGATACTGCCGCACACGAGTTTCTTCAAACATTTTTGTCCTCTTCTTTTCTTCCGCTTATTTCGAAACCTACGCGTGTCACTGATCACTCTGCTACTCTGATCGACAATATGTTTTGTAATACCCTACCCCTTATTAATTCTTATATAATTCTTTCAGATATGACAGACCATTATCCAATTATGACTCATTTTGCGCTTAAAACCTCAGTTAATAATGTAAAATTTTTCTCATCTCCTTTATTGAGTCGTAGAGTCTCGTCTGAAAAGCTAGCTAGTCTTGATGCGGTTCTCGAAACTGTTGATTGGTCAAGAGTTTTTGAAAGTGATGATATTAATTTGTCTTTTGATTATTTCATGGAAACATTTAATTATCATTTGGATAATGTAATTCCGAAACAAAAAAATAAACCAGATTATAAAAAGACACCTAGGTTGCCGTGGATTACAAAATCAATTCTTCGGTCGATTAACAGGAAAAATCGATTGTATTATAGATACAAATTGGAAAAAAATGAGCGATCAAAACGTAAATACACTTTATATAGAAATACTCTAACTATGATTTTACGTTCTGAAAAGAAAAGATACTATTTTAAGCAATTGCAAAGATACAAGTTTGATATGAAAAATACTTGGAATGTGTTAAAGCAAGCTATGAATGTCTCGAGTAAAAAATCTGGTTTCGACAACATTAAGTTGAATGATGAAATCATCAGTGACCCTGTTCACATTGCAAATGCTTTCAATTCTTACTTTTCAAAGATAGGTGAAAGTTACGCCCAAAATATCCCTGCGTCAGAGCATCATTTTACTGAATATTTAGGCCAGCGCAATTCCAATTCTGTTTATTTTACTCCAACTAATAGACATGAGATTATTGATATTGTATCTTCTCTTAAGAACAAGAGGAGTTCTGGGTATGATGATATAGATAATTTCATTCTTAAAGGTGTTATATCTTCAGTTGTTGATCCACTTGTTCATATATTCAATTTGTCAATTTCTAACGGTGTGTTTCCTGACAAGATGAAACTGGCCAAAGTAATTCCATTATTTAAGAAGGGTGATAAATCCGATGTCAGTAATTATCGTCCAATTTCATTATTATCATCGTTGTCCAAAGTTTTAGAGAAACTCATTTATAAGAGAACTATTGGTTTTTTGAAGTTGCATAATATTTTTACTAATTCGCAATTCGGTTTTCGAGAGAAGCATAATACAACTCATGCTCTTTTATATTTTATTGATAAAGTGGCTCACGCAATTGATAATCACTCTCATTTAATTAGTATTTTCTTGGACTTCTCCAAGGCCTTCGACACTGTTGATCACGATATTCTACTCCACAAGTTATCACATTACGGAATACGTGGGAAGGCCTTGGAGTGGTTCAAGAGTTATTTGGAAAATAGAAGACAGTTTGTTATAATCAAAGATAATTGTTCAGTGATAAGAGAAGTAAATTGTGGTGTTCCGCAGGGAAGTTTATTAGGGCCACTGTTATTTATTGTTTATATTAATGATTTTTGTCAGGCATCTGAAGTACTTTCTTTCATCCATTTTGCTGACGATACCAATGTATTTTTTGCCCACAATGATGCTAATTTTCTTGTTCAAAAAGTTAATTCTGAATTACAAAGAGTGAGTAATTGGGTAAGAGCCAACAAATTATCCTTGAATGCCCAAAAAACGAAATACATGATTTTCAGTAATACTGTTGATACTCTGAGTACAGCTATAGTTTTGAATGATATTCAGTTGGAAAGAGTTTCACATCTTAAATTTCTTGGAATTATTGTTGACGACAAACTTTCCTGGAAGTTACATATTGATTATATATCCAACACAATCTCGCGTAATATAGGCGTTATAAATAGAATGAATTCGTATATTCCACAAAAATCATTACTTATGTTATATTCTTCATTGATATTGCCTTATCTTAATTATGGTGTTTTAGTATGGGGTAACACTCATCAGAATCTACTGGATAGAGTGTTTCTCCTACAAAAGAAAGCTCTCCGTATCATCTGTTATCCTTCCATACCCTCCCACTCAAATTTGTTATTTTCCTCCAATAAGCTATTAAAAATTAAAGATTTGTTTTTATATAATTTGGGGCAATTTATGTACATGTACAGCAACGACTCACTCCCGTCCATTTTTGCTTCTATGTTTCAAAGAAATCAATCATTCCATGAGTATCCCACTCGACGCTCCAATGAATTTCATTTACCTCTTTTACGAACGATGTTTGCTAAGAACACACTTATTTACACTGGCCCAACTTACTGGAATTCCCTGAATGATATAAAAGATTCCCCCTCTATATATTCATTTAAAAGAAGATTAAAGTTTTCTTTATTGCAATTTTATGATCCCACAGAATTGAATTAGCCTGTTGGCTTATTTCAATTCCTTTTCGAAGAACTTGGCTTACAAGTGATATACCGTATTTTCTCGTCTCTCTTGTCCTGAGACACCTACAGAGTAGGTTTGATTTCATTTATATTATTTCTGCATCTATTTCTCTATACTTTTCTATATAATGGTATCCTTTTCACGCATCCCATCATTTTTTTCAATGAATTCTGTCGAGGATCACTGGATCTGCTCTGTCTTTCTGTCCGTTGTATTGTCTTCCTGTTATATTAGTCTTGTCTCGTTCTGTCTTGTCTCGTTCTGTCTTGTCTATGAGTCCCCCTTTATTAGTTTCGCCGTCCCAGTTTCGTTTTCTGTTTACTCGCCTGAGTATGTATGTCTGTTTGATACTCTATCTTCCTAGAGGGCTTCCAGACTTTTTTCTTTTTTACTTTATTCCCAGTCTTTCTTCCCCTTTTTGCATCAGTTCAATTTCTATTGACATTCTGTACTTGAGGGGCCCACATTCTACAAGCATTGTCTTTTTAGTGGGTCCCTCCATTTTTCGATGTCTTGATACGCATTATGTCGTCTTTATCACTTCAGTCAAGTTTCATTACAACGTATTTCTTATTCCAAGGTTCTTCGATTTTATTTTTCTCAATTTACTTTGTCTTGACTATGCAACCTTATTCTCTGTTACCAAAGAAAGTGAAATGTTTATGTTCTTTTCGAAAAATGAAATAAAGCATGAATTGAAAAAAAAAAATATAGTTTATATGTTTGCATCCTAAAATCCTAGTAAGTATTGTTCATAGTATCAACATCATTATATCAATGCGTAAAATGTACAATAGTATAAAGAAGAATTTAAAATGAATATGTCTTATTGGTATAACAAATTGGTGCTGTTGTTGTTTTGTTCCAGTGTTCCACGTTTACAAGCGTGGCTTTTTTAGTGGAACACTGTTTTCCATCATTGTGATTATTTACTATTTTTGTTGCCATGACAAAGTGCATTGTTTCTTTTCTACGACATCATTCGTGTATAATATACTTTATATTGTATTGAAAAAATCCTTTATCGGACGAGTCTAAGAGAAATGAAAAAAAATTGTATCACTTTGGATTATGTCAACTTTTTCTTTTCTTTTCTTTGTGATGATGGAAATAAATAAACTATTGAATTGAATTGAATTGAATTGATGAATAATGTGTCATCTGCAGTTCAATTTACCCTTTAACTGAAAGAAGAGTAAAAAGTCCTTCAAACTTTGGTAAAATAAGTCTGCTTATGACAATTAAAGGTGCGAAAACTTTACTATACAATGTATTGTGGCCATACAACACTTCAATCGCAACAATTGTTGTTTTATATCCTTTGTTTTCTATGGTTTGCCATTACTTTGGTATATCGTTATAGGTGGTCATTGTGATATAATGTAATAGGACACTTCTTTTTCAATCGTCTGAAAGGGGCTTGTGGCACTCTAACGAAACTGGCACCAAAAAGAAGTGTATCTCTTCCATGAAGTATGCCATCGATCTGGAAATTTTTGTCTCCAGATAAAAAGCGTTTCATTATGTAAAACAGAAGAAAGACACTGAGAGTAAGGGCACTATTCGGTAGACCTGACATTCATCATATACATCGTTTAAAGACGACATTTTCGTAACAAATTAGAGTGACCCAGGCCTCAATTGTCTCACAATGACATACTATGAGTCTATAAGTATAATTGGAGTCAAATTCATTTCATGGTGGCGGTATTGATTTCATGGACAATGTGTCTCTCACTGCAAGCCGCCGGTGTCGAAAGTTGACACACACAAGTCTATTATAGGTTGATTATAGAGAGGACTGTAGGGCCTACATTTCATCGCTATCAGGGAAGCTTCAAGAACAATCATAATGACATTTTGCGGGACCAACATAACATTTCTCAAAATTACTTGCATCTAATGCAATATCGATTCGGATTAGACTTAAACAATAAGGTGTGTGGATTACCATTGGTCATGGGTAGACAGTAAGATAGGGCCTACCTTTACATGTTAATTTTACATATTTTCTTTATATTTAATGTATGAACATGATGAAAACCAAGTAAAAATGCCCTACTTTGACTGTATCTGGACAAATACTCTGAAATCACAAGGTCAGTGGTTCGAGTCCCATGGCTGCTTTGGATGTGCCCCTAGACAGGGCATCACATTTTCCTCATTGCTTAGCTCTTCGGAGGGAACTTTCAGCCGTTGGTCCCGCCGTTGTTTATAACGTACATGCATTCATCGCATCCTCAGCGGTCAGATAAAAAAACAAAAAAAAAACAAACAAAAATCGTATGGTTCAATTTCAAAATTTGAGTGGTGATTCAGGATACCTTTTTAAAAGCAAGTGTCATAAAAACAATTTGATCTTATTAACTCAAAGGACAGTTTTGTTTTGTTATCAGATCAACGATGCTTCTGAAGAACGGAGCTTCGAAATAACTAAGCTTCATAATAATGAAGCTTCGAAATAACGAACTGCAACCTTATAAGACTGGGTCAAATGCGAAATCGTGAATGAAATATTTGTTTTGTCCAAGGATTATTGCACCTGATGGTGATAGAATTGTAAAATGTGATTAGCTTTAACGGAGGAATAGCGGACAAGGACGGTCACGAAAAAGGTGACAACCAATGCGGTATAACGTGTTGTGAGATAGATATCTTCATTAAACGCGTTAGTTTTAACCATTAATTTAGTCCGTGTGGTTTTATCTTTTGAGGGTGAGTGATGATGAAGATTAATCCTGAATAAGCCAGATATCAGGGAGTGATGAAGGGGCTCGTCGATATCCAAATAATGAGCAGAACCTAAGGAGAGATGATAAAGTATGGTCAAGATTGAAGTGTTTACCAGCTTTCGTAGCTACAAGCTGCAAGACGTATTCACTGAAGACTGATCCACTGTTGAAATGTTTTCGTCTTTTGACAGGTAATAGACTGATGTCCCAATTCGTCAGATATTGCCGTGTATAAATTCAAAGGAGGATGTTAAGAGATGTTTACTAGCGCTGAATCTGGAACGTTTAATTTAGAAAGGCACTTCAGTGGTAGTATGAATTCAAACATGATTCCAGCTGAGTACCATGAAATCGACAACATCAGACGCTACTTCTCGAGAAGTACTTCATCGCATTTTGAACTAAGCAGCCTCATATCCATGATTGTGCTGTCAAAATAATGGGGTTGGAGTCAAATTTATGTCAAATATAAGGTATATTTCTACAGTGCAACTGCAGTAAAGAAACATCTTCCTCTTCTAAAATTGTATATCACATATCGAATAGAGGAAAAAATTATCCTTAACTGTGGAAGGGCTTTCGGCAGTATGAAGTACAGCAGTGTTCAGAAATTGTCAAAACTCCATAATTGCACAACAAAAGGCATAAAACAAGCAACTCAACGACTGATTTGTAATGCTATTGACGTTACAACTATTTTGTTCCACCCCCTGTGCCTACTGCTCTTAAACATAATTGAAGCAAGAAGTAATTCCATCGTTTACTCCACCGGTCTTCATGGCATCAAACATTGATGTGTCAGTGCCGAGGTTCTTGACGATGAGACGGAGGAAACAAATTGGATTTGTCAGTGTTTTGTGTAGTTTAAAATGATAATTGATTCAGTCTGTCATGCCATCAATTCAAAAGCGAACTCGAGTCTTGTGGATAGAAAATAGAGCATTCATTCTAATAAAAGTGTTGGATTTAAAGAGACATACATAATATATCAATAAAAAAAAAACAATGATTTACTTCTAAAGTTGTGATTTTTTGAAACATTTTATTAGTGTTTTTTTCTTCAAATATCAATCTACGTATTGTTGCCCTAAATCGCCTTAGGCGGCGCACTTTCAGTTAGACTGCTGTAGCTATATTTAGCCAAATCCACTGGAGTAGGCACGTGCGATGATATTAATGCAGGCAAGAGTGAGTTTCTGCTGTCTCGATTACATGTGGACTCTTAATCCAAAAGTTCTCGCTGTCGATTCCCAGACGGCCCTCTCATCCTCAGAAAAGGTGCTTTACCATCAACGTCTCTTCGGGCTCATATGAAAGAAGGGGTAATCTACCTGGCTTTCCTTGGGTAATGATAATGGCAGTGCCCTTTCGAAGAGAAGTAATTATATCAATAAGGTAGAAATCCACGCCATGTTAAAGTTTACAAGTTTTATATAGCGCCAAACGAAGCATAAGAAAGCTTTGAATTAAAAAAAGAAATCCACACGTTTTCTTTTGCATTTATGTTATTTTCTGCTGCCAAGAAATAAGAATTTACTTGTAGTGACATAAACATTATTCAGTGATAGGAAGATGCTAATAATGATCTTACAAGTTTTCCATTTAGAGGTACATAAATCTTCACACATTTTTTTTTTTTTTGGTACATGACATCAAGAAGAAATTATATCCTTCAGGTTAGTTAATTGTTTTCGAGTTGCTAAAAATGTTATCGATGATTACACTGAATGAACACTTGGGTCCAATTTCATTTAAATTTCCAACTTAGTTCGTGTCACTTTTTAGGTAAAGTGAGAAAAGAGAAACTTTGTGTAAAACCTGTCGTAGAGACTATTGGTTTTGATATCACTGTAATGATCATAATCATTGTTAACATAAGCATCTCTCTTTAGTATCGTACTTATTTACATCTTGATCGTCATTATCTATTAGTCATGCGTAACAACTACTACTTCTACTTTTGGTTCTGCTAAGGAACTGTAGACAAAATTAGATTTTACAAGATTTCATTATTACCAAAACTCTAATCCGCCTGAATTGTGCAATAATTTTGCTGAATATCATAAAAGACTATTATAAATGCAATTATTCATGTCAAAAGATGTTTGAAAAATGCCCCCCTTCAAAAACAAACAAACAACAACCTAAGGGATGTTCGTTCGATAGTGAGTGATTGGCTATGTTTACATCTAATGAAGATTACGCAAACTCAAAGCCGTCACCGTTATCAAAACCGATGGTTCTGTATAGTGTTACAATGATAATTATAAAAACATGAAAATAATAAGCAGACAATCCAAATGTTTTGGTAGGAATTGTACCAATTTCTTTACAAACCGTAGCCTCATATCAATATCATCGAAAATAGGACTGACAACACTAATAGTGTAAGATGTGGAATTCCTTTTCTCTTTCAGACGCCTCCATTTGCGGCCAGCTCAATAGTTCCTGTCTTTAGGCCACACTTATTTCTTGATGGACTCCTCTTTCTTCTAAGCCTGTCGCCTCCCCTCCAATGCATTTTATAATTAAGTGCGAGGCGAGGGCACTTGACAGACAGCGTCCCGAGATGTTCATGGGAGGCGCTTTCCATGAAATATATCATACCGTATCGGTGATCGCACGTGTTGGAGAGGTATGATATCATCCTGGCAAGAGCTCCCGCAATGCGGCGAAATCTTCATGTCCAACCCCACCAACCACCTCCCTTCAGCCATCCCCTCCACCCTCCCCCCCCCCTCCACCAGCAGTCCGCGTGGATTCACCACGTGGGTGCACTGATATCAGGCAATGCTGCGAAAATAACAGAAAAAAGCTGCCCCAGTTAATATACTAATATATTGTTATCATTATCATTATGATTGATATCTTCAATATAATTAAGTTTTTCCTATAAGATATAGAAATACTATATACAAACTGTGTGAATTTATGCTTTTATGAATTGACCAACTGACGCCAAAATGTTATTCTAAACTACAAGATTAATGAACGATTCTTCTAAAGGGTGCATTAACGATGTTTGATTCTAGTCAAATTAATGACATTTGTTTATATTGTTCTTTTTCTTTTCTTGGATTGAACTATACAGCCATGAAAAAAAAAAACACAGGGGAAAAACCTTAAAAAAATCATTTAGGCTACCTACATATTTGATGCACTGCACTTATCTACGAAGAAAAATTATCGGTAATATTCCACATCTTTGCCCTTTCACAATGTGTACAGAACCTATTCAGGGCAATATTTGAAAATGAAAATCAAGAATTATGTCTGCACGAAATTACAGACATAATATTGCTTTTCAAGTGGACCTTAATCACTAAATTGGCAACAATATGGCCATGTTCATATAGAAGTGGGGACATTTCCTCTACTATTCCCCCCCCCCCCTCCCCACACAAACATCTTTCTCGATAGCGCGTAAGTATCAGGGGACAGTGACATCGTTAGATTAATTTATATTAGTATGCGTTTCACATCCCTTTGTTCAACTGAGCGATTGATAGATGACACAGATGTTCGCTCCAACTCGTCACGTAGCACAAACCGGCACGAACCGCCACTCACGGCATCCAACCAGCGTCTTACCACTTTCCGGGATTATTATTTTGCTTTTGTTTTTGTTTTTTCCCATGACGCTACAAACGCAGACAATCGCCAAACGAGGGATCGTTTATTAAACGTGTTGCAATAACCTAGCGACGACGTCTTTAAGGTAAGTGGTTGCATTACAAATCCACCAGAAACAATGACTATTTATGTCAAACTTTTTGCACATATATAAACCGATGGAAGAACAAATCAATTCAGTCATTTACTTTAGATTTTGATTTTTTTCTTTCAGCTCAATCAATTCTGTCTTGACAGTGATCAGTGGAGGTGAATTTATGCAAAAATCTTTGTTCTGTTGTGACCAGCCACGGTTTCATATCTGTCATTCAACACAAGTGTAAGCAGATATCGCACCGCGGTCGACAGGAAGAATCTTCATTTTGTCATTAATTCGAAGAGAGACCGGCAAAGTATCTAGATAGGGGACATGCTGATCTCACACGTGACGTGTTCTTACGCCACAACACGTGACTCGCCATATCTTGAGCTCTTGAGCTGAAGTCGCCCGCTTAAACCATTCGAAATCTTTAATCGGCGTGTTTCTACTCTTGCCGTCCCGTATCCCACTATCGCCCACCCCCCCCCCCCCTGTCCTTAGTAGTAACTGCGGTTTAGGAATGCGAGATGGAGTAAAAAATTTGATAAACATGGTTCGGTAAGTTTGACGTGTAGCATAACTCTACCCTCGGGGATATCAAAACATCAAACCCTTTTTTTGCCCTCCTCCATTCTTTTGATATTCTTGTTTTCTGCAAAATGGGGATGATGCTTATATGTTTCAGGATTTGGAGCTGGTTTCATATCAAAACTATTTTTGTGTGTCCAAATATGTAAAAATAGAAAAGAAAAAAGGAATAAAGAAACAGCTTGAAACTCACACGTGACAACTTGTTACGCCACAACACGTGACCATGATCACCTCAGTCCCACTTGTGAAATGCCCCCACTTGAATATCAGTAATCGTGTGTGGACACGGGTGTCCCATGTGGAATATTTTCTTCCTCGCGTTATTATCACTCCTCCCTCTCTCCACCTCCCCCTCCTCTCTCTGCGTCTCTCTTTCTCTCTCTCCATCTCTCCTCTTTCTTTCTCTATTCATGTAACAGACAGACTGTGTGATACAATGCACTCATCGGGGATCACAAACCGTTGTAAGACAAATATGAGGCATTTACATTGCTTGAGGTTCAATGTCCAAAACGATGCCAGATTGGGAACGTTTGAAATTTAGGAATCCGGCCTGGATTTACAATAAGCATGCAATGCTGAACTCGTTAATTTGGTAACTAATGAAAATTAAGTATTGTACAGCAAAGTGTCTGTCATTTCTCATAATACATCTATATATATATACATATATATATATATATTTATATATATATATATATATATATAATACTATATGTGTATATTATGTATATATATATGTATATGTGTAATATATATATATATAATACTATATGTGTATATTATGTATATATATAGGTATATGTGTAATATTATATGTATATATATGTATATATGTATATATATGTATATGTGTAATATTATATGTATATATAAATATGTATATATATATATATGCATAATATCATATGTATATATATATACATATATATATATATATATATATAAACATCGCCCTCTATACGGGACTATACTTATGACGTCATAATTTAGTCTTTGGTTTGTCTGTCTGTTTGTACCACATAAAATAACATAGTTATGTCTGAGTAAAAACCTCCGAAACGTTCAAATGCGCAGGCGTCCAGCTCCTATAAAATGTGTCACACATCACCCACGAAGTTGCTGGGAAAAAAAAAAATATGTCTTCTGTTCAGATTTAAAGGTGTCGAAGTTGTTACGATTCTGTTGCAGTGGGACTGGTAGAGAGTTCCACAGACGTGGCGCAACAGAAGAGAAGACTCTGTCCCCATACATTTTGAGGCGGGTATTTGGCACATAGAGAGTCAGTCCAGTACAATCTCCGGAGTCCTGGCCACCTCTGACGTATACACTCATTATGGCAGACACGCAGCCAGGAGACAAATTATGGAGACCCTTATAAGTATAAAAGCAGTACGCGAGCACTCTACGTCGCACAGGCAGCCAGTGAAGCTCACGAAGTGTTGGTAAGATGTGGTCAAACTTCTTGGTGCCTGTAAGAAGGCGTTCAGCAACATTCTGTACAGCTTGGTGGCGTTTCATTGCTCATGGAGGCAAGCCAGCAAGGAGGCAATTGGAGAGATCCAGTCTAGAGTCGAGAGACAGCTCCGAGGTGATATACTGCAGCATTATCCACTTGGTAATAATGGGAATTGACAGTTAAAGGGGCATTCCAGACGATTTTCATAATTTCACATTATGTAGGACATAAATCAACAGCTCCATGTATAGGTTTGTGGAATTTAATGTGGTCCTTGAGCAGAGAAACTAATACTCTGAAAATCTTTAACAAATCACACTGAACAGTGGTGATGACATAACAGCCTCACATATTTCAGAAATGTAGCAGTGTAACTCCATTACAATACCGCTTGTTTAACATGTTCACCTGTTGAGAATCTATGCACACCTTCCTCTTTTGTTCTGCTTCCTTGAGCCCCAACTCATGCATTCTTATGGTGAGGCTGCCATGTCGTCATCCTTGTTCATTGCAATTTGTTATAGATTTTGAAAACATTCTTATTCCTCATCCCAATCACTATGACTATGAATTCTGAAACCCTATATTCATTATAACTAATTTATAGTTGTTCAAATGTATAATTCTGAAAATCATCCGAAGGTCCCCTTCAACATTGCACAAGGGCTGAGCGAAAAGACAATTGGGGTGACATGATTTTTGGGTGCAGTGCAAACTCCAGAGGAATGTCAGATATCCAGCTGCAAAGGATTGATTAAAATCTCAAATGAACGTGTTTAAGAGCAAAACAAAGCTCCAGTCATTCACTAATGCATCACTACATGAATGGTGACCGCCAGTGAGAGTGAACCCCAACTTTCCAACTTCAGTTGTAACGTGTGGGACACAGTAACCCCAGATTTCTCAGCTTCAATAATGAAATGGATGCTTTCCTCAGTGTCAACTGACGGATCATTCTGGTCATCTTGGTTTGAACAGGATTGATGAATCCCACAAATTGTTACGTGAAGCTTATGCGTCATGTCGCTCTAAAAAATGTTATCCTACAAAATGGAGTCCACAAGTATATCTTTTGGTTATCTAACCTAAGTGCTACATAAGTATAGATGATACTAAAACTTCCAGCAAAAATGTGACAAATATGACATTTTCAGGGAGCCAAAAAACTGGACCGCCTTCATAGAACACACAAAATATACACAAAACAGGTGTTATTGAAAAGTACTAGGACTTAAACTCAGTGGGTCGCTTTATGCAGTCTTACTTTGCGTGACGGGACCACTGATATTATTCCCGTAAAAGAGCTATTTCGTGCCAGTTTTGAAGACACCACACACACATGATATACAGACATACATACACACACAGACCGACACACACCCACACACAAACAAACACAAAAGGGGAACAGACGGAAGAGAGTGCATGGGAACGGTTATTATACGCGTGATGTGCTCTTATGCGGTAAAACGTGACCACTATCAATTTCTTCTTTTTTTCGATAAAAAAGACCCGATAGAAATCCAAATGTATCGGTATCATTACTGAGTCATAATCCTCTACCCGTCTGGGATCATGCTCAGACACATGTGTTCCACATATCCTATTGAGTGTGTGTATGTGTGTGTGTGAGAGAGAGAGAGAGTATTCTGCCCATTCTAACTCTGACTCTCTTTGCTTATGTTGTCCTTCCGTATGTCAATGAATGGGGCCTATATAGAGATTTTAGGCAACAACAAGCATGCAAACAAAAACAAAAGGGTAGATAAAACTGAACAAGCACACATTAACAACAGTAGTAGTGCCAGAGCGACAACGTATTTCAATTGCATTGTCCGAAGACACTGGCAGCATGTCTGTACACGAGACCAGAGCTACTTGAAGAAGTGAAGGACTTCAAGTTTGAACGGACTCGCCAAATTCGACCACAAATTACCCGAAATAAGTTGCCTCCGCAAACATGTCACACTGTAACACATGTGTCTTCGGGATGGAGCTGCTTGTCTGATTTGACTCGACTGGTTTCGGCTCAAAATATACCTTGGTACATTGCTAAAGATGTTTTTTATAATGCTGTGTGACATGTCTGCCTATATCTAGCTACCTAGCCATCCATATACTAAATATACACATGCGATATGATAACAGAGAAAATTTCTATTCGTGTGTTGGTCTTTATTTGTCAGACTGATAACTGGATAATTAGTCACATGACACGAAAAAGTAGATTACAATCTACATTATGAACTCGCTCACTCCAAAGCATGATATATGATGCAGTAGACGTATCAATATCATTACAATTATCATGATTAGTTCAAATTTCAAAGTTCTATTTTTTTTTATTTTCGTCAAATAGACAGAGAAAATGTGTACACTGTAGAGAACATATTTGTTATGATTGCAAAAATGTAAATTAACAAAATACATGTGATAATGAGTAACAAAATGAAGAAAGCATAATTGTATTTTTTTATATATATGCATATGCATGGTTCAAGTTAAATAAGGATGAGAATGGAAATGAAGGGTCCCACTAAAAAGAATGAATTAATAAAACTGCAAAAAGATACAAAACAAAATCAAAGGAACTGACATGAGATCAAATTAGGAAGAAAAAAAAATGAAACTACAACACGTGCCATCGTTTACACAAGCAAACTGGATTCCATGATGTGAGAGTAATGATAAAAATGCAACCTGGGCTGAATATATTCGCAGAGAATTGTAGTAGAATATACTGGTAAGAAGAAGAAAGAAGGAGAGAATAGACACAAAGGTATATACGGTACAACACCAGGATTCTTGTGCCTTGCGCAATATATTGTTCATTAAATCATGACTAAAATGATGAAAAATAAATCGCCGATTAATGAGACAGCAAATCTCATAGGTTTTTATACGTTGGTGAACACCATGACACGTCTGGTGAGCATGAACACAGCCATCCAGGACTAACAAAAACGTATATATATATATATCTATATATATATATATATATATATATATATAATATGTATAAGATAGATAGGTACTCCTATAGATACATACAAAGAAACTAGAGGCATATACCTTTTTTCCCGCCTCCCATGTCTCATGCAATGTTTGACAAAAATATTTGTTGAGTCAACAGAGCGTGAGGATGGCAATAAAAGCTGTCATTAAGTAGAGAGTACATTGTAGTAGATACGAGGAATTTCCATATCCAGGTGGAAAAAAAGAGTAAACCTTGTTGAAATCAGGGCATACACTCAATTCTTCGTCCTCAAGAGTGGCCCATATTTTGCTTAAAGGTCACAAGAGCATGTCTGACGGATCGACACCCCGCAAGACTGTATGCAAGACCGCCGCGCCGTCGCGGCATGATTAGTCATGTATAAATGTAATTCCCTCACCGATAAATCTAAAATAGAAATACATTTTAGAGAAGGAGGTGGACGGGTAATTATGACGATTACAGAGGAGAGGGAGAGGAAGGGGAAATGTTGTAGGACATAGTGGAAGCTGAAACGAGGCGGCAAATGAACTAGCAAAAGCAATGTTGAGATGAAAAAGGGGAGCTGGAAAGAGCACTTACCTATACCATGTGCAGCAATACTGATGGTTGTCATTTCGAATTAACGACATTTCCTCAGGAGTAGTGACAATATGTGTTTGTTTATATAATATATGCAAAGGTGAATTAAATAATCCTAACTGTAGATTACATTAAAATAAATTCTTCAAAATTAATCAACTGCTACTGTACCTACAATTTTAGACAGGAACAGAAGTTTTCGCTTATGTTTATTTCTGTCTTATGAGTTGTTTTTAGAAATATATTCAATTCGCATTGATGCACCCAAAGAATTGATGTTCATGCGCATGTGCCGTCAGTTTATGGAAGAATCATGCCATTTTTAAAAGTTTATTTGGTATCAAATTTTGTACTCTGACTTCGAATTAGACTCTGCGTGATATCTTTGCGGCGATACGTCTGAAATGAGAGAAAAGAAAATATTTTCTATATTTCCGCGCGTCAATTGTAATCAAACTGAATCCTATTTTGAGATGATACGGCACAATATCCGGGAGCGGTTCTTGTATTGGAGTAAAACAGTCGCTCTCTCACGCTATCGGTTAGAAACAACCGAAAACAACATAATGATAATCAAGATTTGCCAGGGAAACTCAGAACACGTGCACAGTGGCTCTCGTGTCAAGTCGTTTAATGCACCTGGTTTATCAGCTTACCGCAGGATTTTTCAGGATTTGTTTGTGTTCTGTCTCTCATATGTTTGTTTGTTTCCAAACCGGGATGAATCTCGTAATAGACCACAAAAAGACATGTGACTTGTAAATTGTTTTGGGGAAAAAAAATCTGTTGAAAAGTAGAAAGGGAATCAGGAGAAAGAAAGAAAATGAGAGGAAGATAGAGAGGAAGATAGAGAGGAAGATAGATAGATAGATAGATAGATAGATAGATAGATGCATACAAGCATGCAAGCAAAAACAAAAAGATAGATTAAATCAACTTGAGGGTGTGTGTGCGTGTGCGTGTGCGTGTGTGTGAGGGAGTAGTGGAGAAAGAGAGGAAGAGGAAATAGCAGATGTAAAGAAAGAAAAGAGATTGAGAAAGAGTATATATATATAGAGAGAGAGAGACAGACAGAAAGGTGGCGATGGGGAAGAAGCAAATTCGCAGTGAGAGGGTCAGCAGGAGGACGAGGACTGGGACGGTAGAGAGAGAGAGGGAGATTAAGTTGTTGAGGACCCGGTAAACAGATCAATGGCATCCAGGGTAAGGGAACAAGCCAGATCCTCTTTTACTTGCATCCTCTTCCTACTACATCCCCTCTTCACATCCTCTCCCAACATCCTCTCCCAACATTGCGCCTCGAATTAACTCGGCCAACCGGCGCACAAACAACCGTCGACTCTGGGATTGGCTGCTCGCAAAAAAAAATGAATCGATATTTGAATCACAAACCAACATCGAAACTGTCATGTGTGTTTGCGCGTATGTGCGTGCAAATGTGTGTGTGTGTGTGTGTGTGTGTGTGTGTGTGTGTGTGTGTGTTCATTTGTCTGTTTTGCGTATGTATCTCCGCATGTCTTGTGTTCGTATCATCGTATGTATGTATTTTCGTATTCGTGTCTTCATCCACATCTCTAGCGCCATCTTTTTTTCCTTTTCGCCAAACTCTATTTTTATTGGTATTTGTTTCTCCTCCTCCTCCTCCTCCTCCTCCTCCTCCCTCCTCTTTCTTTGTCATCCTTCCATCGTCCTGTTTTTCTCTCTCTATGTATCCATCTCTTCCTCTCACTCTCTTACCTATATCTGTCTCATTCCTCGCGCTACGTCCGATACCTCGCTACCATTGATCACTAATCTCTTCCTAAGTCTTCTCCCAGTCAGGAGAATATTCTGAATCAGATCATTGAGCTACGTAGCTCCACGATGATCAGATAATACCGACTCATTTCTCAATTCATTATTTTTTTTTCAATTCATTTATTTCCACTAATTAGGTACATTGTAATTAGAAAATACAAACATTACAATATTTGCACCTTACGTAATAAATGCAATAATGCAAGGAATATATTACAACTGGAGAAATCTGCAATAGGCCTAAAAACCTTTCAAAGGCTGATCCCTGTCAAATGAATAAGGTGCAATGACATATTGACAAAGATGACATACTAAAACATTACAGAATCCATTGGCTAATACCGATGATAAAATATTACGATGAACAGGTGATTAGGCAGAATCATTGTATATTAAGCTCATTTATGCGTGTGTCGAACAAGTGAAAAACAAGTGAAAATTTCCGTTTGTAAAACTAGAATGTCATAATTCTATGTAATCGCAATTATTTGGTAGATTTAGAGTAATCAGCACTTACCGTACTGTATTCACAGTCTTCCTTTCTGTATTTTCATTTAAAACAGAAACAAAACACAAAGAGAAGGAATGAACAAATATGTAATGGGTAAAAAAGAACTTTTTTTTTCAAGCCGAAAAAAAAAATCCTTCAAGAGAGTAGACAATAAAGTATTTGAGTCGTTAACCAATTTGTTTTGCATTGTTCTTGAAGAGATTGGCAAAACTTTGGGCACTTCTGGATTGTGATTCTCAAAGAAAGAAAAGGTGCAAAATAATGGCTCTTTGCAGAAAAAAAGAATAAGTTCCGTCTTTTTTCGTGTCTACATATCTAAAAAAAAAACTTTTGTAAAACAGACGACAAAAATTCACGCCGATTCCTATAAAGTGGCGTTCACAAATTTCGTTTTGATTTGATTTAATTTGATTTGATTTGATTTGATTTATCTATTCTCCATATGACATCATTTACATTTTTTATCAATTCATTCATTTATTCATTCATTCATTCATTCATTCATGTGCAATCATACAATCAAACATAATAGAAATATGATACTCACTATAGCTAGTTTATACAATTTCAGCACTTTTGAATACACATACATATATGACATAATTACAGTTTTTCTGCAATATCTAATACTTATCAGAAGGTGGATATCATCTTTGTCCGTTGTACTGTTAAAAACTTTTAAGAATTGGCTGGTGGTGTTGTTTTTTTTCTCGAGAAATCTGCAAATGTTCAGGGCGAATTACCCAAATCCTTCTTAAGCTTCACTCCTTCAGTCGTAGTCGCACATGCTTCCTGTGGAAAAGCACCGCACGTTTTCAGAAACATGTTTAGGCCTATATCCTTCATCTACAAAACCTTTAATCCTTCTGAAAACTCTCAAAGGGATCGTATAGTTTTGGTTGAGACCTAATTTCAGGTTTCTAACATTTTTGGTGAGATGAGAAACCTCTTATGAAATATGGAAGAGCATGTCATTCTACGAGGAATTCAGCATGTATTTGATGAAAATTGGTTTTGAAATGGCTGAGATATACAAAAAGGAGCAATTCTAATAAAGTGTAGGACCCACACTTTATTACGATCGTTTTGTTTTACTTTGTTTTTGGATGTTTCCGTCATTCCATACCCGATTTTCATCAAATAAACTTTGAATTTCTCTTAAAATGGCATGCTCTGTACTACATCATAAGTGTTTTCTTGGTATCTTGCAAAAATTTAAAAGCCTAATTTTCATCTCCACCAATACTGTACTATCCTTTTAAGTCATTGTAAGTGAAGGTGTATTTTGTATATTGTGTTGAATTTACTGTTGTATTTGCTTTTTATTATATCCCAAGATTGAGTTTTGCGTTTTGCCCAAGAGTTTACGGTTCCTTTTCCAAAGATGTAACAGATAACAACGTTGGGGGAATAGTTGCATCTGGAATGGCATATGTCTGTCTGTTCATTTAGTTCTGATTTTGAAAATAGACCACTATGAAATTGATATTGAAAATCATAAGTATTATTCTCTTTTTTTTTGGTCAAATTTCTTTCTTCCTATTTTCATATTACATTCATCAAGTATGACAATGAATCCGGAAGTTTTATGATTGGTATCTTTTATTTGTATCCCTCTGTGATTCTCTGAACACCAAAGAGTAGCAGTCTTTGACACGTGAACGAACCAATATAGAACGCTTTTTTGTTGTTGACAACAAGCATTATATTACATAACTTATGGGAAGATACTTATGTTTAAATCTTTTTTTAAATATTAAAGGATGTTTGTTCTTTCGTAACCTCCATGGGCTGTCAACATCAGACCATGTATGACAGTGAAGACTATACTAGTCATGCGTCATGTTCACGTCTTACACGTGTATATCAATGTTTAAATGTAAAATGTGTATGAATGTGTGCGTGTGGGTGCGCGCGCATGCGTGTGTACACTCGCAAGGGCACGTAGCCCACTTCTCAGTAAGTCACGGGACCAGCGTAACAATGAAGTGTCATCTTATATTGCACGTAAAACTTTCAACAATCTTCCTGTTCATTTAAGAAAAATTGTTAACATCAATAGTTTCTCGAAAGAGATCATGAAATTAGCGGAAATCCCCTAATGTGTCCATAGAAGTATATCGACTTTCTTTTCATGTTTGTAAATATGTGTAAATTTTCTTTTCATTTTTTTTTAATGTAAGTTGTTACAGTGCTTGTCATTTATTGTGTAGCATTGTATATGTTTGCATTTTCGCTTTGTGTATGCTTTTTTACTCGATATAAAACACAGCCTTGCTTAAAAACAGCTGTCCAGCTAAAAGCAGGCTTTAAATCCGTGTAGATGAAATAAACTCAACTCAACTCAACCCAACCCAACTCTTGTCTTCGTTTTTCAGACTTTATCTTTGAACGACTCGAGATTGTCCAAACTCGGTAATTTTTCTATATTCTGTCCAACTTTTATTCTATTTATTGTGACTTGAGTGTCTTCGTGGTAGATATGTCTGACATATATTCCTCAAAACATGGCTTTTAAGATTTTAACATTGTAAGATTTTAAGTTTCGTAGGAGTATACAAACACAGTCGTGAACCTTTAGCTCGCAATCATGACATTTTTGTGTATCGGGTTAAATGAAGACGTAGAATATATTTTACAAGGGTGGAACCTTCACAAATATCGGAATTTACCGGGACAACTTATCGCCAGGAGCACATTACAATATAAATATCTGTGAAGGTTAACATTTTCGTCACTTACTATACGGCTTCAAATACGTCCTCATCGAACTTGTCACACAGTTTTTGTTTCTAGCTATATTACAAACTTGAAATAGTTGTAGTCTACAGAATCGTCACGTCATAATATCACTGCATTAGACTCAAATTATGTGCTCATCAATTTTTCCTGAAGAGCGATCAGGAGATTCAAACTAGCAAGACTCAGTTCTGACGTTCTCATAGAATGTAATTTTCGGTTATTTTTACTGTCAGCATCGTATATAGTACGTTGATTGTTGTGTTGTATCTCAAATAATTTGTCATGTTGTTTCATATGAATCGTGGCCGTGGAAACTTCTTTGTCTTTAGAACGTATGCTCACAAATGCGTGACGAGAAAGATGATTCTCATCTTCACGCAGAAGTTAGTTAACAAGACAGTGTGGAAACACTTCCCCCCCCCCCCCTGCAAAACTATTTTGCTCAAAACTTTTTAGTAGAAGAGGTACACCGCAAAACATCCGGTGGTAAATATGAATCACCGAGCTAGTGTTCAATTTCCGGTGAACATGGTGTTAGGTTGACACCTCTGTGTGTCATTTCAAAATATACAATTGTTCTTTGAATATTTTCTTAGTAACTGTTCTTCTTCTTGTTGATTTTGAACGTCAACAAGACGATCAAGAACTTCCCGATAAAGTACGTGATTATCGAAAAAAAAGTGTGAACACATTTGCACCATAGTAACAACAGTTGGTATGGTCTCTTATTGAAACTGGACTGGTGTTGTACTCTTGACATTAACACCAGCAATATCAAATCATCTCCATGCGGTGTCATCGTTGAATTATCACCAATGCGGTGTTAAAAATATTGCCAGCTACAGTGTCAAATTAGCACTGTCTTGTGTGTTTGCGCGTATGTGCGTGCAAATGTGTGTATGTGTGTGTGTGTGCGTGTGTGTGTGTGTGTGTGTGTGTGCGTGTGTACGTGTGTGTGTGTGTGTGTGTGTGTGCGCGCGCGTGTGTGTGTATGTGTGTGTGTGTTCATGTGTCTGTTTTGCGTATGTATCTCCGCATGTCTTGTGTTCGTATGTATGTATTTTCGTATTCGTTTCTTCATCCACATCTGTAGCTCCATCCTTTTTTTCCTCTTCGCCAAACTCTATTTTGTATTGGTATTTGTTTCTCCTCCTCCTCCTCCTCCTCCTCCTCCCTCCTCTTTCTTTGTCATCCTTCCATCGTCCTGTTTTTCTCTCTCTATGTATCCATCTCTTCCTCTCACTCTCTTACCTATATCTGTCCCATTCCTCGCTCTATGTCCGATACCTCGCTACCATTGATCACTATAATCTCTTCCTAAGCCTTCTCTCAGTCAGGAGAATATTCTGAATCAGACCATTGAGCTGCGTAGCTCCACGATGATCAGATGATACCGACTCATTTCTCAATTCATTATTTTTTTTCAATTCATTTATTTCCACTAATTAGGTAATTAGAATATGCAAACATTACAATATTTGCACCTTTCATATAATGCAGCAATACGATGAATACATTAAACGTGGAGAAATCTGCAATATAATTAGGCCTAAAAGCCTTTCAAAGGCTGATCCCTGTCAAATGAATAAGGTGCAATGACATATTGACAAAGATGACACACTAAAACATTACAGTATCCATTGGCTAATACCGATGATAAAATATTACGATGAACACGTGATTAGGCAAAATCATTGTATATTAAGCTCATCTATGCGTGTGTCGAACAAGTGAAAAACAAGTGAAAATTTCATTTTGTAACACTAGAATGTCATAATTTTATGTAATCGCAATTATTTGGCAGATTTAGAGTAATCAGCACTTACCGTACTGTATTCACAGTCTTCCTTTCTGTGTTTTCATTTAAAACAGAAACAAAACAGAAAGAGAAGGAATGAACAAATATATAAATATATAAAAAAGAATCCTTCTAGAGAGTAGACAATAAAGTATCTGAGTCGTTAACCGATTTGTTTTGCATTGTTCTTGAAGAGATTGGCAAATCTTTGGCAGCTTCTGGATTGTGATTCTCAAAAAAGAAAAAGTGCAAATGGCTCTTTGCAGAAAAAAGAATAAGTTCCGTCTTTTTTCGCGTCTACATATCTAAAAAAAAACTTTTGTAACACAAACGATAACAATTCACGCCGATTCCTTTAAAGTGGCGTTCACAAATTTCGTTTTGATTTGATTTGATTTGATTTATCTATTCTCCATATGACATCATTTACATTTTTTATCAATACATCAAACATGATAGAAATATGATACTCACTATAGCTAGTTTATACAATTTCAACAATTTTGAATACACATACATATATGACATAATTAAAGTTTTTCTGCAATATTTAATACTTATCAGAAGGTGGATATCATCTTTGTCCGTTGTACTGTTAAAAACTTTTAAGAATTGGCGGGTGGTGGTTGGTGTTTTTTTTTTCTCGAGAAATTTGCAAATGTTCAGGGCGAATTACCCAAATCCTTCTTAAGCTTCACTCCTTCAGTCGTAGTCGCACATGCTTCCTGTGGAAAAGCACCGCACGTTTTCAGAAACATGTTTAGGCCAATATCCTTCATCTACAAAACCTTTAATCCTTCTGAAAACTCTTCGTATAGTTTTGGTTGAGACCTAATTTCAGGTTTCTAACATTTTTTGATGAGATAATGAGAAAACTCATATGAAATATGGAAGAGCATGTAATTCTACGAGGAATTCAGCATGTATTTGATGAAAATTGGTTTTGAAATGGCTGAGATATACAAAAAGGAGCAATTCTAATAAAGTGTAGGACCCATACTTTATTACAATCGTTTTGTTTAACTTTGTTTTTGGATGTTTCAGTCATTCCAAACCCGATTTTCATCAAATAAGCTTTGAATTTCTCTTAAAATGGTATGCTCTGTACTACATCCTAAGTGTTTTCTTGGTATCTTGCAAAAATTTAAAAGCCTAATTTTCATATCCACCAATACTGTACTATCCCTTTAAGTCATTGTAAGTGAAGGTGTATTTTGTATATTGTGCTGAATTTACTGTTGTATTTGCTTTTTATCATATCCCAAGATTGAGTTTTGCAATTCCCAAGAGTTTACGGTTCCTTTTCCAAAGATGTAACAGATAACAACGTTGGGGGAATAGTTGCATTTGGAATGGCATATGTCTGTCTGTTCATTTAGTTCTCATTTTCAAAATAGACCACAATGAAATTGGTATTGAAAATCATAAGTATTATCCCCTTTTTGGTCAAATTTCTTTCTTTCTATTTTTCTATGACATTCATCAAGTATGACAATAAACCCGGAAGATTTATGTTTGATATTCTTTACTTGCATCCCTCTGGGATTTCCTGCACACCAAAGAGTAGCAGTCTTTGACACGTGAACGAACCAATATACAACGCTTTTTTGTTGTTGACAACAAGCATTATTACATAACTTATGGGAAGACACTTAGGTTTAAATCTTTTTTTTTTAAATATTAAAGGATGTTTTGTTCTTTCGTAACCTCCATGGGCTGTCAACATCAGACCATGTATGACAGTGAAGACTATACTAGTCACGTCTTACACGTGTATATCAATGTTTAAATGTAAAATGTGTTTGAATGTGTGCGTGTGGGTGCGCGCGCATGCGTGTGTACACTCGCAAGGGCACGTAGCCCACTTCTCAGTAAAGTCGTAACAATGAAGTGTCATCTTATATTGCACGTAAAACTTTCAACAATCTTCCTGTTCATTTAAGAAAAATTGTTAACATCAATAGTTTCTCGAAAGAGATCATGAAATTAGCGGAAATCCCCTAATGTGTCCATAGAAGTATATCGACTTTCTTTTCATGTTTGTAAATATGTGTAAATCTTCTTTTCATTTTTTTTAATGTAAGTTGTTACAGTGCTTGTCATGTATTGTGTAGCATTGTATATGTTTGCATTTTCGCTTTGTATATGCTTTTTTACTCGATATAAAACACAGCCGTGCTTAAAAACAGCTGTCAAGCTAAAAGCAGGCTTTAAATCCGAGTAGATGAAATGAACTCAACTCAACTCAACTCAACCCAACTCTTGTCTTCGTTTTTCGGACTTTATCTTTGAACGACTCGAGATTGTCCAAACTCGGTAATTTTTCTATATTCTGTCCAACTTTTATTCTATTTATTGTGACTTGAGTGTCTTCATGGTAGATATTTCTGACATATTCATCAAAACATGGCTTTTAAGATTTTAACATTGTAAGATTTTAAGATTCGTAGGAGTACACAAACACAGTCATGAACCTTCAGCTCGCAAGCATGACATTTTTGTGTATCGGGTTCAATGAAGATGTAGAATATATTCTACTAGGGTGGAACCTTCACAAATATTGGAATTTACCGGGACAACTTATCGCCAGGAGCACATTACATTATAGATATCTGTGAAGGCTAACATTTTCGTCACTTACTATACGGCTTCAAATACGTCCTCATCGAACTTGTCTCACAGTTTTTGTTTCTAAAATTACAAACTTGAAATAGTTGTAGTCTACAGAACCGTCACGTCATAATATCACTGCATTAGACTCAAATTATGTGCTCATCAATTTTTCCTGAAGAGCGATCAGGAGATTCAAATAGCAAGACTCAGTTCTGACGTTCTCATAGAATGTAATTTTCGGTTATTTTTACTGTCAGCATCGTATATAGTACGTTGATTGTTGTGTTGTATCTCAAATAATTTGTCATGTTGTTTCATATGAATCGTGGCCGTGGAAACTTCTTTGTCTTTAGAACGTATGCTCACAAATGCGTGACGAGAAAGATGATTCTCATCTTCACGCAGAAGTTAGTTAACAAGACAGTGTGGAAACACTTCCCCCCCCCCCCCTGCAAAACTATTTTGCTCAAAACTTTTTAGTAGAAAAGGTACACCGCAAAACATCCGGTGGTAAATATGAATCACCGAGCTAGTGTTCAATTTCCGGTGAACATGGTGTTAGATTAACACCTCTGTGTGTCATTTCAAAATATACAATTGTTCTTTGAATATTTTCTTAGTAACTGTTCTTCTTGTTGATTTTGAACGTCAACAAGACGATCAAGAACTTCCCGATAAAGTACGTGATTATCGAAAAAAAAGTGTGAACACATTTGCACCATAGTAACAACAGTTGGTATGGTCTCTTATTGAAACTGGACTGGTGTTGTACTCTTGACATTAACACCAGCAATATCAAATCATCTCCATGCGGTGTCATCGTTGAATTATCACCAATGCGGTGTTAAAAATATTGCCAGCTACAGTGTCAAATTAGCACTGTCTTGTGTGTTTGCGCGTATGTGCGTGCAAATGTGTGTATGTGTGTGTGTGCGTGTGTGTGTGTGTGTGTGTGTGTGTGCGTGTGTACGTGTGTGTGTGTGTGTGTGTGCGCGCGTGTGTGTGTATGTGTGTGTGTGTGTTCATGTGTCTGTTTTGCGTATGTATCTCCGCATGTCTTGTGTTCGTATGTATGTATTTTCGTATTCGTTTCTTCATCCACATCTGTAGCTCCATCCTTTTTTCCTCTTCGCCAAACTCTATTTTGTATTGGTATTTGTTTCTCCTCCTCCTCCTCCTCCTCCTCCTCCTCCTCCTCTTTCTTTGTCATCCTTCCATCGTCCTGTTTTTCTCTCTCTATGTATCCATCTCTTCCTCTCACTCTCTTACCTATATCTGTCCCATTCCTCGCTCTATGTCCGATACCTCGCTATATTGATCACTAATCTCTTCCTAAGCCTTCTCTCAGTCAGGAGAATATTCTGAATCAGACCATTGAGCTGCGTAGCTCCACGATGATCAGATGATACCGACTCATTTCTCAATTCATTATTTTTTTTCAATTCATTTATTTCCACTAATTAGGTAATTAGAATATACAAACATTACAATATTTGCACCTTTCATATAATGCAGCAATACGATGAATACATTAAACGTGGAGAAATCTGCAATATAATTGGGCCTAAAAGCCTTTCAAAGGCTGATCCCTGTCAAATGAATAAGGTACTATGATATATTGACAAAGATGACATAATTCATTCATTCATTCATTCATTTTTTATTTCATTTCCGGCCAAAGCATAATATGACATTGCATATACACAAAGTCAGTACAAAGTAACTTTTACATGTTCAAATGAAATTTAAATACACGTCATTTGTTTACATGAAACATGAAGTACAAGAACAAAATGTGACTGAATCAAAGCAAAGAAAAGGTCGGAAATGGAGGGGACTGCTAAAAAGCCAAGCTTGTAGAATGCAGTCCCCTCGGAGTCGCAATATAATAGTAATACACTAGACATTTTAACATAATCCACGGGAACCAGAACACAAAACGAATACGCACCCAAACGCACACACATACAGAAACAAAGCATAATAAAACATTACAGAATCCATTGGCTAATACCGATGATAAAATATTACGATGAACGCGTGATTAGGCAAAATCATTGTATATTAAGCTCATTTATGCGTGTGTCGAGCAAGTGAAAAACAAGTGAAAATTTCCTTTTGTAAAACTAGAATGTCATAATTTTATGTAATCGCAATTATTTGGTGGATTTAGAGTAATCAGCATTTACCGTACTGTATTCACAGTCTTCCTTTCTGTATATTCATTTAAAACAGACACAAAACAGAAAGAGAAGGAATGAACAAATATATAAATAGATGAAAAAGAATCCTTCAAGGGAGTAGACAATAAAGTATTTGAGTCGTTAACCCTGGCGATTTGTTTTGCATTGTTCTTGAAGAGATTAGCAAATCTTTGGCCGCTTCTGGATTGTGAATCTCAAAAAAAAAAGTGCAAATGGCTCTTTGCAGAAAAAAAAGAATAAGTTCCGTCTTTTTTCGTGTCTACATATCTAAAAAATAAAAAGCTTTTGTAAGACAGACGACAAAAATTCACGCCGATTCCTATAAAGTGGCGTTCACAAATTTCGTTTTGATTTTATTTCATTTGATTTGATTTGATTTATCTATTCTCCATATGACATCATTTATATTTTTATCAATACAATCAAACATAATATAAATATGATACTCATTATAGCTAGTTTATACAATTTCAACAATTTTGAATACACATACGTATATGACATAATTACAGTTTTTCTGCAATATTTAATACTTATCAGAAGGTGGATATCATCTTTGTCCGTTGTACTGTTAAAAACTTTTAAGAATTGGCGGGTGGTGGTTGGGTTTTTTTTTTCTCGAGAAATCTGCAAATGTTCAGGGCGAATTACCCAAATCCTTCTTAAGCTTCACTCCTTCAGTCGTAGTCGCACATGCTTCCTGTGGAAAAGCACCGCACGTTTTCAGAAACATGTTTAGGCCTATATCCTTCATCTACAAAACCTTCAATCCTTCTGAAAACTCTCAAAGGGATCGTATAGTTTTGGTTGAGACCTAATTTCAGGTTTCTAACATTTTTGGTGAGATGAGAAACCTCTTATGAAATATGGAAGAGCATGTAATTCTACGAGGAATTCAGCATGTATTTGATGAAAATTGGTTTTGAAATGGCTGAGATATACAAAAAGGAGCAATTCTAATAAAGTGTAGGACCCACACTTTATTACGATCGTTTTGTTTTACTTTGTTTTTGGATGTTTCCGTCATTCCATAACCGATTTTCATCAAATAAACTTTGAATTTCTCTTAAAATGGCATGCTCTGTACTACATCATAAGTGTTTTCTTGGTATCTTGCAAAAATTTAAAAGCCTAATTTTCATCTCCACCAATACTGTACTGTCCTTTTAAGTCATTGTAAGTGAAGGTGTATTTTGTATATTGTGTTGAATTTACTGTTGTATTTGCTTTTTATTATATCCCAAGACTGAGTTTTGCGTTTTGCCCAAGAGTTAAGGTTCCTTTTCCAAAGATGTAACAGATAACAACGTTGGGGGAATAGTTGCATCTGGAATGGCATATGTCTGTCTGTTCATTTAGTTCTGATTTTGAAAATAGACCACCATAAAATTGATATTGAAAATCATAAGTATTATTCTTTTTTTTTTTGGTCAAATTTCTTTCTTCCTATTTTCATATTACATTCATCAAGTATGACAATGAATCCGGAAGTTTTATGATTGGTATCTTTTATTTGTATCCCTCTGTGATTCTCTGAACACCAAAGAGTAGCAGTCTTTGACACGTGAACGAACCAATATACAACGCTTTTTTGTTGTTGACAACAAGCATTATTACATAACTTATGGGAAGATACTTATGTTTAAATCTTTTTTTAAATATTAAAGGATGTTTGTTCTTTCGTAACCTCCATGGGCTGTCAACATCAGACCATGTATGACAGTGAAGACTATACTAGTCACGTCTTACACGTGTATATCAATGTTTAAATGTAAAATGTGTTTGAATGTGTGCGTGTGGGTGCGCGCGCATGCGTGTGTACACTCGCAAGGGCACGTAGCCCACTTCTCAGTAAAGTCACGGGACCAGCGTAACAATGAAGTGTCATCTTATATTGCACGTAAAACTTTCAACAATCTTCCTGTTCATTTAAGAAAAATTGGTAACATCAATAGTTTCTCGAAAGAGATCATGAAATTAGCGGAAATCCCCTAATGTGTCCATAGAAGTATATCGACTTTCTTTTCATGTTTGTAAGTATGTGTAAATTTTCTTTTCATTTTTTTTTAATGTAAGTTGTTACAGTGCTTGTCATTTATTGTGTAGCATTGTATATGTTTGCATTTTCGCTTTGTGTATCCTTTTTCACTCGATATAAAACACAGCCTTGCTTAAAAACAGCTGTCCAGCTAAAAGCAGGCTTTAAATCCGTGTAGATAAAATAAACTCAACTCAACTCAACTCAACCCAACTCTTGTCTTCGTTTTTCAGACTTTATCTTTGAACGACTCGAGATTGTCCAAACTCGGTAATTTTTCTATATTCTGTCCAACTTTTATTCTATTTATTGTGACTTGAGTGTCTTCGTGGTAGATATGTCTGACATATATTCCTCAAAACATGGCTTTTAAGATTTTAACATTGTAAGATTTTAAGTTTCGTAGGAGTATACAAACACAGTCGTGAACCTTTAGCTCGCAATCATGACATTTTTGTGTATCGGGTTAAATGAAGACGTAGAATATATTTTACAAGGGTGGAACCTTCACAAATATCGGAATTTACCGGGACAACTTATCGCCAGGAGCACATTACAATATAAATATCTGTGAAGGTTAACAT
This sequence comes from Diadema antillarum, assembly GCF_040938485.1. NCBI lineage: Eukaryota > Metazoa > Echinodermata > Echinoidea > Diadematoida > Diadematidae > Diadema > Diadema antillarum. The sequence continues at coordinate 56,868 of NW_027271806.1, read as the reverse complement.
TTTCGTCACTTACTATACGGCTTCAAATAAGTCCTCATCGAACTTGTCACACAGTTTTTGTTTCTAGCTATATTACAAACTTGAAATAGATGTAGTCTACAGAACCGTCACGTCATGATATCACTGCATTAGAATCAAATTATGTGCTCATCAATTTTTCCTGAAGAGCGATCAGGAGATTCAAACTAGCAAGACTCAGTTCTGACGTTCTCATAGAATGTAATTTTCGGTTATTTTTACTGTCAGCATCGTATATAGTACGTTGATTGTTGTGTTGTATCTCAAATAATTTGTCATGTTGTTTCATATGAATCGTGGCCGTGGAAACTTCTTTGTCTTTAGAACGTATGCTTACAAATGCGCGACTAGAAAGATCATTCTCATTTTCACGCAGAAGTTAATTAACAAGACAGTGTGGAAACACTTCCCCCCCCCCCCTGCAAAACTATTTTGCTCAAAACTTTTTAGTAGAAAAGGTACACTGCAAAACATCCGGTGGTAAATATGAATCACCGAGCTAGTGTTCAATTTCCGGTGAACATGGTGTTAGGTTAACACCTCTGGGTGTCATTTTAAAATATACAATTGTTTTTCAATATTTTCTTAGTATCTGTTCTTCTTCTTGTTGATCGTGAACGTCAACAAGACGATCAAGAACTTCCCGATAAAGTGCTTGATTATCGAAAAAAAAGGTGTCAACACATTTGCACCATAGTAACATCAGTTGATGTGGTCTCCTATTGAAACTGGACGGGTGTTGTACTATTGACATTAACACTAGCAATATCAAATCATCACCATGCTGTGTCATCGTTGAATTATCACCAATGCGGTGTCAAACATATCACCAGCTACAGTGTCAAATTAGGACCACGAAGTGTCGGGTAAACACTTTTCAACACCATCACAACATACTTTCTGCACCTGTGGGTGTGGTCCTCTATTGACACTTGATAGGTGTTACATTTAACACCTATGATGTTAAAATCTAACACTGATTCTTTTTTTTTTGCAGTGTATGCTATCTTGATTGAGAGGGTATCTTTTTTGATTGTGTATTCTCATCTTTCCCCGGCTACCACTCATTCACACCTCCTGTCTTCATTCAAATATGAACTTATCTATTTTCTGATTAAAGAAAAAAATTACTAACACTATTTAGAAGAGAATATTTGGAATCAAAGAAATTTTTGGAAAAGAATGAATCATGCTATTTTACAGAAAAAGGACTTTTCAGAAACCTTGAGTTTATCGACCTTTCTCCTTCTCACTAAGTCTTGTCGTCAGCTCCTTCTTCCATTCTTCTTATATCTCGACCAAATAAGTAACTTTCATTCAGTGGATTTACTTGGTTGTTTCCACACAAATACCTTTATTTACAGTTTAAAAGGAATCAACATCGTTGTAGATATTCTTATAATACGTCATAAGGGACCTTGGAAATGCTTTATTGACACAAACAAACTACTGCCCATAGAAGGAAGGCAGGAAAAGGTTGAATAATTCCACACCCACAAACATCAGAGAAGCACATCTCAAAACTCACCTCACTGTGAGATCGTAATTGGAAATCTTGAAAAACAAGAGAGAAAAAAAATCACAATCTTTCTGCCCAAAACACAAGACGTTTTTCAACACCAGGTAGAAATAGAAAATGCTTTTTTTTTGTGATAAAGACCGACAGTGCCAGGAATATGATTGGAGTCGAACAGATGGTATATACCAAACAAAGGCTGCAATTCTTGTCCTACACGGGACACAGTTTGATATTTCCTGTGTGCGGGTAAGTATACAGGACGTAACGGCAATAGTATAGACCAAAGAGTTTCAGCGTGTTTGGCTTGGTTACGAATGAAGAGACATAATGCATGCAGGTTTTTCGTGTCTGTGTATCTGCTGTTTGTTTGTTTTTGTTTTTATTAATGTACTTTCTTTCAACTCTCTTTCTTTCTCTTTCTCTTTCTGTTTCTATATATCTATATCTCCCTCTTTCTCTCTCTTGAATCTGTGATGCATGCATGGCAAAAGACCGTTATTGATACGAAGCTTTATCTGTGACTTTATTGATATATATATATATATATAATATATATTTTGTATAATATATGGAGTATATTATCGAGACAATGGATAGCAGAAGATGTCGCAGGAGTATCAGCATCATCCAACTCTCTCTCTCTCTCTCTCTCTCTCTATATATATATATATATATATATATATATATATATATAATATATATATATATATATATATATATATATATATCATACAATCAGAGAATTAACTAAGCTCTGCGAGCTCTGTAATCTCGAATTCAAGATAGTTTAGGCAATGCCCTAAACCAGTCGTTTCCTATACCTCTAAACTGTTAGACAAGCAATTCAGTGATGCCACACAAATGCAATTTGTTGTCGAGAAGAGAAAGTTGTTTTGTAGTTTTTTATTATGCTTTTCTATGAATTTTCCCTCTTTATTTTGCAGCGTCCGAGGGTCGCTTTGTTGTGCTGCTAGATAAAAACACGCGAGGCGACCTCAATTTTCTGCCCGTGAGGTATAGGTAATCCCTGATTACCGTGTTTATACTGGGGTAGGTCCTTCTACTGGTATTTCAAACATATTTCCTTTAACCATTCATTGTTGATGGCTTGCTTCGGAACAGAGTTTTGGGGAGACACCCCCAAGGTATCTGATGCATGCCTTTCTCGATGCCTGTGGGTGCGTCCTGGTCAGTGTGAAGACTTGTACTGATGGGACCGAATAAATCAAGGTAAAGAAATCTCAGCACCGTAGAACTAGAACGTAGAAGCCTAAAAGTGTGTAGATGCCTAAAATTCAAATTCGAATTTTAAACACACTGTGACTTGTGGATAGAGCATAAATCCTAAGATGTCTTGTCGTTCTAATCATTGACTAAACTCTAAAGGCCGTGTCACACCTTTCCGGGCAAGCCTTGCGTGCGACTTGCAAAGAGCATTTTTGACTACCCGGAGGTCCCCGTAGATGATCCGCACATGACAGTACTTAGCATGTGTCTCAACCGTAGTCGCCCGGAGGTGCGCACGCATATATTTTTACCCGCAACCGTGTTAAAGGCCGTGTCACACCAGCCTTGCGTGCGACTTGCAAAGAACAATTTTGACTACCCGGAGGTCCCCGTAGATGATCCGCACATGACAGTGCCTAGCATGTATCTCAAAAGTAGTCGCCCGGAGGTGCGCACGCATATTTTTTTACCCGCAACCGTGTTTAGGCCCTGTCACACCTTTCCGGGCAAGCTACTCGGGCTTGTTACGTGTAGGGATTTTCTAGCATACCGACATTCCTGAGGGCGGAAAAGGATTTGTGCGAGTCAGCGCATGTGTTTTACTTGCTGGACGCGTTATACTTGCGAGTATACTGTGTGACCCTTGTACCAGTCGCGTGGGGGCTGACAACACAGTGAAGGAATTCCTCTAATGGAATGGCTGAAATCTCACAGAATTTCGTTATCTTGGCTGCATACGGGACTGCGAAGTACCTGCGTGGGAATTGCCTGGGAAGTACTGCCGCTAAGGGTCTCCTACTGGCGTTCTGCGTGGACCTCTACGGGCATTCCCGCGACTCACCCGGAAAAAGTTCTGGTCATGCTCAAAACATGGCTGCGGTTAAATCGGACTTGCGTGAGCACCTCCGGGCAATTACGCGCTAGATACTGTCAGGTGCGGACCAACTGCGGAGAGCTCCGGGGAGTAAATTTGTTTCCCCACAAGTCAAGCCGCAAAACTTCCCCCTTACGGTATGACAATGCATGAATGAAAATTGCAAACATTCTTGTTCGCCCGCTGAAAATCTTCTACGTGCTGGAAACTACCTCCTCGCCACAAGCCCGCGTAGCTTGCCCGGAATGGTGTGACGTGGCCTTTAGATTAATGCGGCGCTAAAATACAGTCTATAATCATCGCGGGTGAAGTTTTCGACCTAAACTTAAAGGACAAGTTCACCTTCATAAACATAAGGATTGAGAAAATGTAGCAATATTAGTAGAACACATTATAGAAAGTTTGAGGAAAATCGGACAATTCGTTCAATGGTTATGATCTTTTGAAGTTTTTGTGCAGTAACCGCTGGATGAGAAGACTACTGCAGTGTACGATATCACATGCGTACAACAATATAAGGAAAATATAAAGAGAATTTCACAAAATTTCATCTTTTGAAAAAAGTACACATTCTCTGGACTCGTTACCAACATATGTTATGGGTAATATTATTCCCCCTGCCTTTAGAAAGAGGCAAGTCAAATGTTCTTTTGTTATGTGAAAAAAATTGAAAATATGTTGAATTTTCTTTACATTTTCTTTATACTGTTGTACTCATATGACATCACAAGCTGTAGTAGTCTCCTCGTCCAGCAGTTCCAACACAAAAATTTTAAAAATTCATAACTTTTGCATCGATTGTCCAATTTTCCTCAAACTTTCACTGATGTGTTCTACTAATATTGCTGCATTCTCTCAATCCTTATGTTTATGAAGGTGAACTTGTCCTTTAAAGTTTAAGAACAGCCTGTGAACGTAACTATGATTATAAACCAGATTATGCATTCAAATGTGGATACATTCCCTGGAGTAAATGAAACACACACACACACACACACACACACACACACACACACACACACACACACACACACACAAACAAACGCGCGCGCACACACACAAACACATTAACAAACAAACAAACAAACAAACAAACAAACACATAAGCACAAAACCTGATACCTCAGCAGACGACAAAGTACTCTTTCCAAGTGCGTCTCACAATCCACTCTTGATCCGGACCTACTTTTGTTTTGCTCTCTTTGCCAATTTTTTTTCTTTTTTCTTTTTTTACTTTGCTTTGCTTTGTTTTCTAACCTAGCGCACTTCCGTCATCACTTCAGTCTTATATTATGATCAATACGCCCCAATACCAACTAATTCCTACTTACCCTACTTACCCTTTCAGATCTATCTCAGAGTTATTAACTACGCACAGTCACATGAGTTTTCCCCAGTGTTCACAGTTTTCTCGTGTTACTCCTTCTCAAATCCTGCCTCTTAGTAGGAAGACGCTCCATCTCCCGACCTCTCCACATATTTTTCCTCTATGTCTTCCTTCCTCCTTCTTCAACTACCCTTTGTGCTAAACCATCTGGGGAATCACTCCAAATTGCACTTCGAAAAAAATATGAAACCTCTTAACCCCCATCTTTTGAAACTGCACCATCTTTTGAAACTGCAGTGGAAACCGCCTGGCATTTCCTTGTTTTTCAGGGATTTGCTATGAAATGTTTGCTCCATTCTCACTGCCATTGGTGCCAAACAAGCAGTGGCGATGATAAACATGGCCATAGGAGTAGTAGAAATATTTGCAGCAGTTACCTTGCAGTGATAGTGCTTATGGTATAGTTGTGACAGTAGTACTCGCATCAGTGGCAGCATAGGTAGAACTAACGAGGTAATGGTGGCTGCAGTGTAGTGACAAAACATAATAGTTGTAATAGAGGAGGTCATTACCATCATTAGCAGCTGTTATGCGCGGTAGAAATAATGACGGTACAGGGAATATAGAAGTGGTAGAAGTGCTTGAAGTCGTAGAGATTTTGATGATTAGTTGTAGAAGTGGTCTGAGTAGTTGTAGGGATGTGGTTGATATCTATATATCGAATGTTGCAATAATCAAACAGTGTCTCAGTCAGGCAGGTAGTATAATACGCGTTATTCTACACCTTGATACCACATTGTATAAATGTTGGACAAAAATGTAAACGCACAAATAAAGAAATAAAAAGGTAACAGAATCACGGCCCAAATTAATGATTTTTAACTTATTGATGACTTTTAGTTTTATCATGAAACTCTAAAGAGGCATTAGTTTGATATAAGTAACTATATTTAAAAATAAATAAATTCTGATGGCATTGCCTGATCATTCTCGTTTATGCGAAGAAACCTGAATTTGCTACAATTAATATTGTTAAAGGTTTTTGTTCAGTATATTATATATCATAAGATTCTTCCTTAAATCATTAAGACAAACAATTTCGTGTTAAAAAAACAACAACAACAAAAACAAAAATAAAAACCGAAGACTAGCATGCTGGGAAAAAAAAGTTCGTTTATTGACATTATCAATCACAGGAAAGAAAGAAAAGATACAACTGGAGTCGATATTGTACTGTTCTATGACGTGCATAATGATTTAAAAAAAAGCAGACAGGCATACATACATACAGACAGACAGACACACACGCACACACACACACATATACACATACATCCATACACACATATATATATGGCATATTATGACTTTTTTTATAGATTTGCTAAAGTGGAGGAAGTTGTAGATTTGACGGAAGTAGAGGGAATTCAGAAGTGTGCAGTAAGAGAGGGAGAGGGAGAAATACGACGAAAGGACTCGTAAACAGGAAGAAAGGAAGAGAGTGAAAATGGGGGTGGGGAGGGAGAATTCTGTGTCATGAACCACAGTTTAGCTCTTAGCTCTTGATGTTGATCTATGCTCTCCACTACCCTCAACGGACCAAAGCCAGACTAATCTGTCACACTAATTAGACTTTGTAGAGACTTAAGTATGATAGACAACTACTAATGGCTGCTCTTATGCCGGAATTAAGTGCTTTGGTGCGCAGCCATGGGACCAGGGGCGCACATGGAACTTTCATGGCTAGATCTTTCCACTGCATGTTCATTGCTATGTGTCTGTGCTGTGTACGTCATGTTGATCACCTTTCATCAGTAATCTATCATACGAAAACAGTTTTTAAAACGTGTAGCTGATTAAAACAGTATGCTCTTGTTCTCTTACATGTAATGTGCATGTTATGCATGTATGTACATGTATAATATGCAGGAGAAATTCTTTGCAAAGAGGGCAGTAGTACGTGAGCACAAAACGCATTGCGTAAATGCCTCATTTGGCACTCTATGTAACTTTATTCTTTTTTCTCCTTTTTTTTTTGTTCCTCAAAAAGTAAAAGAACAGTTTAACGCGTTGACTTATAGGAAAGATGAATGGGGATCGCTGAAATGTAACATGGTAAAATCATATATATATATATATATATATATATATATATATATATATATATTGTTTAACGTCACTGTTAAGTTTCCCCATATACATATACATGTAATATAAAATTCACAGTGATTCAAAGCACCTTTAGAAGAGTTACCTCAAAGCGTGTCGTATACTATAGTAGTTTTAAAAAATGGTTTTGTTCTGTGTTTCAGCAGAGTGCCCATCAGGACTCAATAGAAAGCTTTTATGGAAATATTGGCAGCGATTTTAGGGTGCAGTCCATCGGGTTCACACAAGGGGCAAACGTGAGAAATTCAGGTTCGATAAGCTCGAGCTGATTGGATAGACTGCTTAAAATCGAGGGATTTACAGCCGTGCTCAACTACGACGGAACTTGCCGGTATGGATACCGCAGCGGTTTCCCGTAATCCAGTCTGCATCGGTGAAGACCCCGGTGAGGTTCAGTTGTATCGAGGACTCAGGAAGGTAATATGCTTGTCGGATTTTGATCATCCCATCAGCTGGTGCCTGTCTGTTACCACACTGACGTAAGTGTGACGTGTCGCAAAATGCTTTACTTTAGTGAACCCTGCTATTACCACGAGATATTTTGTGCCGTGACAAAACAATGGGATGCTTACTAGATGGTCGTGATGGGGTTAATTTGAGTATAAGTCTTCGCTGGCAAGCTTTCCGTGTCTGCATGTAAAGATTGTGGCATTTTGGTATTCAGATGGCATACGTCAAAAAGTAGCTCATATTACCTTTAAGCGTTAAGCTGAAAATTCCAGCCTCGTTCCCTATAATTTGGTTAGATCTAGCATGCGCGCACTGCAAATTGGCAGCCTCCACTAAAACCATAACGCCTCGCTTTGTTTGCCAAAATAATGATTTAATCTATATGTGATGTTTTATATCATACATAAAAAATGTATTTTCCTATGCATTTGATCACGTGATATTCCTTGGAATGAACTGAACCAACTGCTCTCGTTTTGTTTTTGTTTTTGTTTGTTTTTATTTTCACACAAGGAATTTGTACGTAAACTACTAACACACTTTCATTTCACAGAAACTACAAATACCAGCCTCATTCGAAGCTCCCCGGAGAGACGTTAGCTCCGGTCGTTAGTGCCTGGGCGTCATAGATAAATCTCAGCCAGGAACTTTCAAATGACGATTAGGGTTCAACGAGAGTCTTTCAATTTCCTGCGTTTGAAATAATCCCACAGAGGACGGATGAATCTCTCCTCTGAAGTGGTTGACTGATCAATGCTGTATGGTTAAGCCCACGTGAGGGCGACATTCGCCTCTTTCTGTCAGAGCCTTTGTAATTGAAGGCTCTGGTTTCTGTGATTGTGGTCCATCACACTCGGCTCACACACTGACAATTTTCACGTCAATCCCAAGAATTGAATTAACTACATGTTTGAGCGTTGTCTTTTTAATATAACATGATCTCAAAAACATAATCCACTGGGCACTCAATCCTGACTGAAGACACAAAAGTGCAAGTAAGCGAAAAGAAATGAGTCAACAAGGCAACATTTTGTGAAATATCATGTAAAAAAATATAGATTGATTGAAGAAGAAATAGCTGAAAGCAAAAATAAATTTGATTTGCATGGGGTAAAATGGAGGAAAATTCCTTCCCTCTCTCTCTCTCTCTCTCTCTCTCTCTCTCGGCACGGCGTTCACTGCAGTTTATGTTTATGAAACAATTGTTCTGTCCTGCATTATCATCCCAAAGATTGCAGCGTCGAATACCACCCCCCCCCCCCCCCCCCCCGGCCGGGAGGCGTGTTTTTTTTTTTTTTTTTAGATGGCACAGATTGGGGACCCTAACCCTAACCCTAACCCTAACCTTAACCCTAATCCTAACCCTAACCCTAACCTTAACCCTAACCCTAACCCTAACCCTAACCCTAACCCTAACCCTAACTCTAACCTTAAACCCTAACCCTAACCCAACGTGTTTCCCATAGGTTTAATACGCGCCATGCCCTAATCTGTGCCGTCTAAAAAACAAAACGCGGCCGGGGAGAAGGGACAGGAAACTTGGCATTTTCAGCCCAGGGCTGGGTGTATATCGTAGAAAGGAAGTTACAGAGAGTGCATAAATGAGATAGGTGAATAGTACCTTTGTCTTGGTTTTTCTTGTTTTGTTTTTGTAAGATTGTAGTGTGTGTTTAAGCGCCTTTGGTTTGTTTTGTCTGGTCTTTGGTAATATTTAGTGTTTCCGTTGAAGGTTCTTTTCTCTTTTTTCCCCTCGTTTTCTGTGTATACGATTCTAGAGTTATTGGTGTTAACGTGTGTTAGAGAGTATAGTCCAAAAAAGGATCAGACGCCTGTTAATTTTACTATCATTGACTGCTATCAAATGTCTGTTTTGTGATGTCAAAAATGTATATGTCATATGACTTATGAAAAAGCACGATGTTTTTTGATCTGATCAATAAAATCCAGAAATACAAAAAACAAACAAACAAATGAGTCAACATAAACATGACAAACTCTGTTGCATTCTCGGCGCTCTAATTAGTGTTTGCTTCTATAATATGCACCTTGAAGTCGTGGTGGGAAAGGTTTAACCCTATTCCCATGGGGGGGGGGGGCAAAATCCGCCCCCCCCCCCCCCCCGACGTTTCGTGTGATTATTCCGCAACGCGTGATGCTCTCGCCGCGACATTTTATGACTTTTTTCTTTCAAGTTTATATCGCGCAACTTTTGAGACCAAATATGTCGCTCCCAGGCATACTGTTTTGAAGCCACTCCCCTTTGGAAAAAATTCGTCGACCCAAAATTTGCTAAAAAACATGATTTTGTGTACAAACCCAATGTAAATTGTGTTTTTACTATCAATTCATATAGAAATAAATATTTTTACTTTCAATGGCTGATAATGATTTATTTTAGCCTGATTATGCTTTAAAGAGTTTCTGCGACAAATTTTGACGAAAAAAAAAACCAAAAACAAAAAGTAAAAAAAAACCCGATAACTACATAAGAAATTCAATGAATAATAAAATACATAAGAAATAATTATGAAACCGAATTTTTGCTTCAATATTATTGTTGAAGATATTAAAAAGAATACGTTCACCAAAAATTAGAAGTCTTGGAGCTTTATTTTTTGATTTATAGGCAATTTTTTTTTGTTGCATGTATTGATTAATATAAAATACATGAATTAAAATTTGAGAAATTTAACTATACAGTCTTGTAGACTACATTAGTCTCTTCCTTAGTGCAAATTTTCGCGAGGATCGCGCGATCCACGACCGAGATCTGACGGGGGGCCAAAAAGCCCCCCCCCCCCCCCCCTGGTTTCAAGTCCCTCAAAAAACCCGGTGGGATTAGGGGTAACGTGTTGCTGTAGGATATCTGGAATAGTGTACAGTGTATTTGATATGTTGGCCATAAAACCTTGCTACGCGTGCAGTTGGATTTAAAAATAATTCTTAACTGGAATATTTGCATATCGTATGCACTATTGGAAGAAAAATTTCTTTCAAGTGCCTCGTGGTTATTTTTCTCAAAGTTGTATTTGTGCTGTTCAGTGTCTATTGCTGCAAGATGTGGTGACTGGAACCAAATACCAAAGTTCCCAATTCCGACATTGTTTAGTCCAAGACAGACATGGCATATCAGATGAAAGCAAGTGATTACTAAGCAGAGGGATGACGATATGAAGTATGAGTTTTCTTCATTTTTTCTGTCCTCTGTACAAATAAGATTTGCGAGTTCGCAACTGCTGATCTACATTTTTATCAAACACGTAGATCATGATTACTTTTTCCAAGTTTATCGTGTCACTGCTGGCAACCAGGGCTGATAGCCTGGTAGTATAGTGTCGCAGTAGATGACAGGTTCGATTCCCAATAGTTCTTCTGTCCGACATATTTGTTAAAAATGTAGATCAGCGGATGCGATCTTACATATTTCATTTGTACAGAGAGCAGACAAATTGAAGAAAACCCATTCCTTATATATCACCCCTCTGTTAATAATCTCTTGCTTTCGATACCAATATTAGGCCTACTTCACAAAGCCAAAATTGACTCTATGGTTACTCAGCGAAGGTGTGCTGGAAACTTGCCCCAATTTTTGGGAGGCTTCAGGAAACTGCATTCTATGGCTGCCAGTAATCTCGGGATTCGTCTCGAATGAAATTGATGAGTAGGCCTACCAACTTTTCATTGTTGTGCCACGATAGAAATCTTGCAAATAGTTATGAACACAGTGGTCAATTTGGAACTATATACCTGGGCCCTGTTTCATAAAGCTGTTCGTAAAGTTACGAATGACTTACGAGCGACTGGTGATCAGTTCTTGTGCTGAATGATTGAAATAAGTATTGATGTGCTATATAAGTATAGCACATCAGAGCTGATCACCAGTCGCTTGTAAAGTTGTTCGTAACTTTACGAACAGCTTTATGAACCCCCCCCCCCCCCCTCCGGCTCTAGTATCAATCAGAGCCCTTTGGTATCCACTAGTTATCCAGATGCATGTGATGACAGAATCTCATTCAATTCAATTCAATTCAATTCAATTCAAATGAATTTATTGGGAATTGTCTGCATCGAATACTATGTTACAAATGAAATACAGTCATTTCTTTTTGTTTTCAAGACAATAAAACATAGAGTGTGTACATCCGCATATAAAACTGAGATATACGTGTACAGATTTAAAAAAAAAGAATAAGAGAACACATTATTGGGAACCACTTGGGATATAGTGAATTAAATGATCTGACTGAATTATGACGCGTGTAATGGGAGTGTGGAGGCAGAAGACTGTCGTCAAATAAGTATATAGCTTGCTATAGCAAAGTATAGGCCCTAATTACTCCAGTATTTGCAAATGAGCCGAGAAGACAGGAACGGTGACTTGGCTCAGTCGGTAGCGCGTCTGCCTCCAGAGTCAAAGGAGACTGGTTGGATTCCGATCTGAGCAATGTTGTGTGTAACCATGTCATCCAGTCTTGTTTTGATAAGGCATAAAATGGAGGTGTCATCTTATGTGAGCTGGCTCAACTCATGCATGTAAAAGATCCCCTTCATTCATTAATCGCAAAGAGCAGTGTGCATAATTATGTATCCCAGTGAAGTGATCCCGCCTCACACCCAACTTGACCCCATGAAAGGCCACAGTGCAGCTGAATATGGACTATCCAGTCATATTCTAAGAGTAAAAAAAAATGTTGTGACTTATGAGAATAAATTTGTAAATCGGACTTCACCATCTTATTGCTGAACGGTCTTTATATTACTCTTTGATAAGGAAGATATTCCTTGTTTGAAACAATGGCCACACTTTGGCAAAACGAACACATCGATCCATTACATCTTTCATATTATCATATTTGACTTGATCATCAGTTTCATTCCTTTATTATTACGACAGTTACTTGTGAGATCTTTATAGCAGAACGCAGCGGAAATGCTGGCAAAGAGGGCGTCCTACAACTGAGCTTACATTCCAGAAGAGGCCTGTTTGTATACAAGGACTCTACATTCCAAATAGAGTGAAAAAGAGACTAAATTACATCTATCTTTCAACAACCAACTCCTATACCTCCAAACCTCTACTTGCATTGCCATATTTTGGCGAAAATTTGACCCCAATAACTTGTAATGCACTACCTTTAATATATGCACCATCATTCATAAAACCTGTACGACTTCGATTAGAAGGTCCTGTAGAGCCGGGTTTGTTTTTATTTGAAGAACTTCATCACATTTACAAATAATGTTTAAGACTCATTATCATAATACTGTGTGTCTGTACGTACGTCTTGCTACACGACGTGTGTTAACACAAAGGGAGGGTAGGGGGTGAAAATGTAGGGGGCATCAGGTTTATTGATATAATTATACGTAAGTGATGTATAGGACCGGTACGCGTCAACAATGCAAACACGGCCGTATGGCTCTTCTCCGATTATAATGTTCTCATTGGATTGTGTTTATCTGTATTTCAACGTTGACTTTGTATTTCACGTTGATTTTGTGCAATTATGATTTGTGGGTGGGAACTTCTGGCGCGTGCTTGACAACAGTCACAATGTTCAACGATATGATTATGTACTTGACTGTTTGACTGTTCAAAGTGCATCGCATGCAGTGATTCATCTTGCTAACATCTGTTCTTTAAAGAGGCATGAATTATCAAAGAATAACGATAGATACGTGTAAGCATTACAGACGTTTTTACATTTCATTAACAATATTATAGACGCAGTCGAATTCGTGTACATTCGAGATGAGGAATGAGGAAATTTGGGGAGGAAAAGAAACATCAGATTGAGTGAGACATTGAACTGAGGAAATAAGAGTACATCAAGAATTGTCTTTACTTCAAGCAATAGAAATAGTGATAACAATAGTACAGTAGTTGATATTTTAGAGCGCCTTTTCCACTTGATAATAGGAGATAAAATTATATGCAAATTACCAGGCAGTGACATAGCAGTAATAATGGGAATAACAATCCTTACGCCTTTCTTGATCATCACTGATGAATAACGTAGACTTTGAATTCGTCATTGATGACGAATAAAGTGATCTGCAGCAATCTGGACTCCATAGTAATGATGACCATTTTGAAATTTCATCTTCAGTCTTGAAAACATAAAGGAAGATGTCATTGGAATAAAGCTATCTATAAACCTATCTAAAATGAATCTGATGGCATGTTCCATTGATGTATGCAAAATATGGCAGCAATGCGTTCTACAGACAAAGTCAAATAATGATATTTGATATCTTATAATTATCAAGATCTAATCGGACTGTGTGCGAAATTTGAGGGCGTCGGGAATGTATTAGAAAATATCTGTATTCAGGATAAAACATTCAAAGATACAGGTGATATAGCCTTTTACCTTAATTGTCATGGTCAAGATCTCCTCTAATCAATAAGTCGTTATCTTATGTTATGATTCATGTAACATGGTCTATGATTTATGTGTTAAAGATATGGGAGCAATCAGACAAACATTGAGCAAGAGACCGTGGGTTCAAGGAAAACAAAATGAAAACGTGAATTCGCTTTGCAGTGGAGATAGGACACAAAGTACTGATACAAAACTACATGAAAGCTTAAATAGCAAGGTACAAAGAGCAAAAGAGGTAACATGAAAGAGAAAGAAAAGGGGAGAAGGAAAAAACAGAAAAAAATAAGTAATACTGGGTGAAAAAAACCAGCATATAAATACACAAGTATACGAGCATAATGTCGACAATCAAGTTCATAACGAATTCAATGTACATACTTTATGAGTACTAGTGTAATGATTTCATAGGAGCATGGACGTTGTGAAATCAGAGGCAAGGCGAGCGTACACTTCAAATTAATTCGCCGTGCATTGAAAGAGGATAATGCAAATAGCATGTTAAACGATTTTAATCAGACAAGCTATAATCATTAAGTAGCATTAATATGAGTTTTTGTTTGAAAATGATCTGAATGATGATATGATTACAAAATTTACACAAAAGATATTACAGATTACAGAAAGAAAGAATAAACAAACAAAGATATTCTAACGAAGTCTTAAGGTGATCCGCATGACAATGCAGAGAACCTTCAAACCGAGCAGCCTGTGCGCCTATCCCACTGCGATCTATGCTAATTGTTATGAACTTCGGTGAGTAGCCTATACCTATTAAACCTCGGCGCCCCGGATCGAGCTCGTTCAAAGTAGGCCCTATGTTTCTCTACCCACTTAAGAGTGGGTAAAAACATAACTCTTTTGGCCCGATCAGCCGGCAGTTTCTCGAGTGAACCCGAAAGCCATGGCGAACCAGGATCCAAACGATCGGGAGGGAGCAGGCAGGGCCGTCATGTGGATGACACCCCGAATGATCTCCACGGCTTTGGCTAGCTGTATGAGCGGCATTCCCGACTGCGAAATTTGGTACGAGCCCTACGGCTTCTGTCATTTCGCCGAAGAGGAAATGAAGAAAGCAGGAATTGTTGATATCCCGCGAAGTTACGATGGACACGAAAGAGAATTCTCACTTGCTAGCGAGAGGCTTGGTCTAATTTTCAACTGCGAATTTGTGGCCGATCAACTGACGTAAGTTGAGCGTGTATGCCTCAAAGGCTATGAGTATAATGTGTTTAATGTGAACATTGTCATCAAATCTTTAAAAGACAGTTCGGTTGTCTTCATTTCTGCGTCATTCTTTCATTACAATGATAATGAGAGTTCAAAGGTGAGTAAATGATAACTGTTGAATGAATATTTGGGAAACCAATCATGTATATGCTTGTGGAGGGGGGGGGGGAGGGGAAAGTACCAAATGTTAATAACAAAATAAAACAAAAACTAAGGATTCTTGTACAAACATGAAAAATTCAACAATTCATTCTTCGGCAGCTGATATTAAAAGTAATATAATTGATGAAAATGAAAATAATAGCATTCTATTGATATGAAAAACATCATGCTAGAGAGGCAAAAAGAAATCTGTTACGATTTCAAGGATAACACAGGACCTCCTTCATGAAGTAACGGGAAAATCTAACGAGAATAAAACAGTGCACTTCGATTTCTAGTTAAGATAACATAAAGAGTTGAAAACCTTTTAGGCTTGAACCAGCTAGAATAAATCAAGTAGCAAAAACTAGAGTAGAAGGAGAAATACCTCATAAAACCACAAGATCTAAGCATATTATACAATGATATGACTAGAAAAAAATGGCATAGTTCTTATACAAACAAACTCAATGCGTTGTCTACTCAATACGGGTAGGTCCATGTGAATTAATTAATTTACAGTTGAATTGACTAGAATTTAAAAAAGAAATTGAACATGAACGTCTGCAGCAATCAAGCCGTACTAGCTGAGTTCCGTTAATCAACTCCCCCCCCCCCCCTCAAAAAAAAAAATCTTGTGTGTCATTACAGGTATTCAAGTGTACAGAAGAGATTAGAGGAATCCAATAGCAAGTTCGTCTTTGTGAAGGACGAAAGTTGTGGGATGAATACAGACGACAAGAAGAAATATCTCCCTTCAGGATACAGACATTGCTTTCTTTTTAGACATCCCTTCCAGGTGTACAACTCCTTGCGCAAAGCTGGATTCAGGCAGCTGAAAGCAAGCAACCTGTTGCCACCGGACACACAGGAGAAAACTTTCGACATGCGCCAGTACATAGCTGTGTATTACTTGGAGAATATGTTCCAGCATCACTACAACCTGTGGAAGTACGTGAAGGAGAACATCGACCCGTCCGTGATGGTGATCGATGCCTCCGACCTACTCAACCATCCCGGTGAGGTGATGTCCAAGTACTGCCAGGCCATGGGTTTCCCCTACTCCGAGTCCATGTTGGAGTGGGAAGCTTCGGAAGAGATGGCCAAGACATGGAAGTGGCCGTCACCTAACCAGTATCGTAGTAAGATCTTCAAGGGCGCTGCCCTGGAGAGCTCCAGGTTCTTGGCAGCTCCACCTGTTCCAGCAAGGGATGATCTCCCTCCAGATGTCATTGACCTGGCAGACGAGGCAATGCCGTATTACGAGGAGATGTTTCTCTCCAGAATCAATGTTTCCGCTGAAGCAGTTCAAGATTCTTAGCTTTAATTTTAGTAATCTTTCCCCTTTTTATCGGTATTTGTCAATGATACTTTTTCTTCATGACGAAATGTCATTGTATGTGTTTCAATTTACTCACATGTGATATTCAGATAATACTTTCACAAATCAGTAACTATCCAAAAAGGTAATCCTTCGGACGTAACGCCAGACTTCTCGACACTCTCACGCCTTTATCAAGTAGTTCGGATAGCATTGCCGAAAGAATACGGTTTGTGATATCAAGGAGGTACTAGGCCAAAATTTAGCAATTTGTGATGAGCGCGGAGGCTATCAACCACTTAAGTGGCTTTACAAATAACATTTCACTTGTTAAGATTGTGTGTGTGTGTGTGTGTGTGTGTGTGTGTATGCTTGTTTCCTTGACACTTGCTTGAAAAGAAGGTATGTTCATAGGAGACAAGTTCTTCGGAGATACTTGGTATGGTACATAGGAGTCATTTTATACAAGGTCAACCTTCAAGATCCTCGTGGCGAGACGAATTCGTGCCACCAAATAATTTGCAACCTGTTTATGTATCACGGTCACGCTCCACAAAGACACATGTGCGTATGAATCAGTGAGGTGGACATACTTACATACGTAAATCACATGCAAGCCTATATTTTCATTACCGAATTTTATCTTAGTACCTATATAGTCGACACAAATGTTAGCGTAATGTGTGAGTTTTTGTTATTATCTACTGTTAATCAGTGTTCAAATGTTTCATCTATATTCCATATTTCTCAATTGAGAGCAATAATATAACAAACGAAATAAGCTTATTTTGATATAAACAATTGTCATAATTAAGGTTCTTGTACCAAGGGAAACAAAGAATGAAAGTAATGCTCATAATGATACTATCAATAAAGTAATCCATATAAAAGAAAAAAAAAGTGTGTAGATCTATAAAGATGCAAGACGCTCAGATAAGTAAGAGGAAACTATAGTCTGACCTTGGATAGTTAATAAGCTTGTGAAAATGGCTTGCTGTATGAAGATGTTATATTTTGCATTTCATTCCAATAAAACGTCATATACAAATAACAAAATGATAATACAATAATCGCCATACAGTGAAGTATGTGTCTTTGTGATTCATCGAAAAGACTTATGGGTAAAATTTTAGAGTGTTGCAGCAGCAAACAGGAAGTACCTTTGGCCGTGTAAGAGTGTGTGACTGTGTGTAATCTGCAGGAGATAAACAAATTAAGGAGACAAAACATTATGGACAGGAACTATGGGATCTACACCATTCGGCAAAACATGCGTAGCCCCAGGTCCCGTAAAAACGTTGGTGTTGCCAGATTCCGGAGAACGGATAGAGGTGTGTTGACCCAACAAACGTTGACTGATATACAAGGGATAGCGGTGTTATACTGACCCCACGATATCAAGTGAAAAACAAATGCATTCTTTGGATAATCTGGAAGCACATGTGTTTTGCAGGAATTCTGATGAGTTCGGCATGAATTGCGATGACATATGAAGGTGAGGCAAAGTAGTAAAGGAAAAAAGGTTAAGCTATATGATTATATAGTATGGAGCTGATGCTTTTACCAAAGGCTTTTGTCATCTTGCAGGGAAGGATGATAATAACTGTGACAATGAAGAAAATAGATGTCCCACGATGCTAGCTAGGTAGTAGGAGCCTTCGACCTTAGGCCTTCTTCATCTTTATTGTCTGCATATATACAAGCATAGAATAGAAGTCTTGAGCATAATAAACTATATGGAGTAATGAACATAATGAATTGAGGTTGATTTCAGCATGAGCTAACGACTTCAGGGCATATCTGAAAACATATTTGGCAATTATAAGACATTACGCAACTGTAAATAAACATGAGTATGATATACAGAGTGACTTTGACCATGAAAATATCTATTATTCTGTACTCCCCCACCCCCACCCCCACCAAAAAAATCCTTTTCTGACACACTCACAATTGTCATTAACACACAACCCATCTCTTTTAGCAACTAATCAGACCTTAACATTGCCAGACATGCACCACCGCGCACACACCATCCTTCCCAGTGCATGTTTATCACGTGATTCCCCATCATCCCGCCACAGCCAGTCTTAACACATCCCAAGCAACACACACGTCTTCCAAGCAGGTAACTACACCATCAACCATGATCATGAAGTATAGTTATACAGTTCTGTAATTAATCTATTTCTGTTCGCCATTTTCCTTTATACGATAGGACCGTATGTATGTCCATTATATTTATGTTTGTGTGGACTGACATTTTTTTGCCACATCTATTTGTCTAAAATTCATTGTCACTGTTATATATACATCATAATAATATACACAATACCATAATATCTTATGTGTGCGTGAGTTTGTGTATGTAATTTCTAGATGGCAAGTAGTTATAGCAGCGGCAGTAGGCCCTATAATGATAGCACATCCCCCCCCCCCCATCAACAGACTTGTGTGTTCCACATTACCACAGTACCCATTTATACATTACACATTTATTACCAGTGCCATTATCATTATCACACTGTTGAGAGGTGTACGGATTTAACCCTGAACTAAAACCAGAATCGCCGTTTACCATTGTCTCACTTACATTACCTTTGCACGTCGTGCCGTTTCTTTTTCACAGTCAAAAGGGATACTTGCCATTTGTGTCTAACGGTGCTTTTGAAGCCTGGTCATGGCATTCCAACAGCAAAACGTCGTCGAAGGGACGGGCAAAGCAATCCTGTGGATGACGCCGCGAATGATCTCCACGGCCTTCGCTAAATGTATGAGCGGTATTCCCGACTGCGAAGTTTGGTTCGAGCCCTACGGCTATTGCAATTACGCCCGGGAAGAAATGAGGAAAGCTGGAACTGCTGATGTGCCGATCAGTTCCGTTGGTTACGAAGAACCCTTTCAGATGGCTGCGGAGAGACTGGGCAGAATTCTGTCTTGTGATTTTGACACCGAAAGACTACAGTAAGTATTATATTAAGCGAATGTTCGTTTGATGCACTTGCTGATTTGTGGATGATTTCGAGAGTATTCCAAACCACTTTGGTATTGTCTTCGTTGCAGCTAGAAGCGCAGTAAATGTTACAAGTTGTTCAAGGCATTCTTACAATACTCCAGTTAGCAAGTGGTTGATGAAGACTATCAGGTAATAATGGTACCCATTCCGGTAATACATTTTTTTAATGCCTCATAATGATATTACAGGTACACCACGACACTACATAGTAATAAGGGTCTATGTATAGATAAATCAAGTCATTTCCATGAACATAAACATCAAAATTCATATCAAATGTGACATTCCCTGAAACTTCCTTAACAAATGTCATATGTACCTGTTAAGCATTTTTTTTTCAGCCAAGAAAAGTATCTTAGTTATAGATTCAGATTTCGCTTTTTTTTTCTTCCATTTCGTTCAGTTTATTTTGTGGGGTTTTTCTGTTGAAAATCGTTTTATCTATAGTTTACAATTTCTCGACGGTGGATTAACTTATTCGAGCTAAGAGACACAACGGGACTTTTCTCACACGGAGTAATGTTGGATTTGCTGGTACAGAAATACAGAAAAGTGAAAAGGGTCTTGGGGTTTAATGTTTACTGTATACCATTTCCCAAATTACAATTCCCATAGAATCAAACGTGCACTGGTAGTGCTCTCTTCCTCCCATAGATAAAGCTCTAGTCATGCTGCCACTTTCAGACCTACACATGATACAACCAGCAGTCGCAGTAACGTTCAGCTTCCTAATAGAAAATAACATTAGCTCATGAGGCGGGTAAAGTACGTCCTCCGAAGAGATTTTTCAATCGCATGAACGCAGTACAGTGAATGATTTGGTTTTGTGGTTGTTTAATGCTTGTTTTCCTTTTAGACGTAGATTCCACTCTGTCCATTCGTGTTAATGATGTGTGATTTCACTAGAACTAAAGTCATCAAAACATCGAACATCTCCCCATTTTCAATATTTTTGATATCAGAACAGTGCAGGTTTATCAAATTCATTGGTTTTGACGGGGAGGTAAATGAAATTAAGTTAATTAAAAGTTTTTGTCTTCAAGAGGAGGTACTCCTAACGCACAGCTTTATGTAAAATAGATGAGCTAGGTTTCCCCATTTGCATTCTCTTATGAACAAAAATTGTGATAAAATTGCTTTTCTTCACCGTGTAATGTATCGAACTTTGTTAGTTCATTCTTCCGTATTTATTCTGGTTCTCAAATCAAATCAACACAAATTACATGCATGTGACAAATTTAAAGAAAACACAACCAAATAACAAAGGAGCCATATGCAAAAGTGCAGTTTCATGAATAACAAGATCATTGCAAAGCATTTAGTGGTTGCACATAAAGGAAGTGCATTTATTTTGATTCAACGAGGTAGCAAGTAAATAAACCATTTATACAATGCGCAGTAACATAGCTTTGTGATTACCATACCATGTTACGGGGTATACTGTAGCTATACTGAAATACCGTAAAAGTGGAAATTTTCGCGCATTTCGCGCAACGAGAAACTAGCGCGAAAATAAAAGCACGCGAATATTTTTGCTTGCCATATGTTCCCGTACTTAATGTCTTGATTCCACGGAATTAAAAACAAGCGAAACTCTTCTTACCGGGTCGAGCGCGAAAAATTAATCGCGCGAAAATATCCATTTTTACAGAGAGTAGTCCGAAACTGAAACGTTTTGAGGTAAAGTTCTCAGTGCTCAAATGAATCAGGTGCATTATTTGAACAAAATCAGACACGGACGGCGATAATTAAATAGTTGACACGTCGATCTTCTCCTTTCAGTTTTGGTACAGAATTTGATTAGATTTTTTATTTATTTCATTACAATTACAAGGCGCGAAAAGTGCAAAACTACTGACTTTCTTCCTTATAGCTTCCGCTTTTTATTCAGATGTTTTAACCATTTCTAAATAATGTTATTGTTATGATCTGATTCTTCATACCGTATCACACTTGTTAGGTCCTCTCCAACAAGTGATTTTTGTTTTTGATATTTTTATTCACCAAGTCTTTTTGGTTCTTTATTCATGCAACTTCAGACGTGTGTGATTCCATAAGCCATTAACGTAGCAGTCGATAACAATTTTGCTGCATGCAGTTTAACACGTAAATTATTTATACATGAATTTTCCCATGCTGCTGTGAGAAACAAGGTTGCCTTAAGGTTAATATAATCAAGACATAGAATGCTGGCATAACACGCCCTTAAAACCCGAAAGACAAATTTCTCGTCAATGATGCCGTGGTATTGGGTAAAATGCTCCCCGACTCTTGAATTTTTCCCTACTTGTGTTGGATTAATGAGTGTGTGCTTGCTGTATTGTCGTTTTATGGTTACCATATTATTTCTATCCATATGGCTCAATGAATAGTGTCTGTGCTGCAACATTATTTCATTTTAAGTTTGTATATCACCTATGGATACTCAATAGTAAAAAAGATAATGAATAAAAAATAAGTATCACATATGATGTTTTTATTTTCAAATTACCTGCAGTATCTATGTTTCGTCGCAAAGTGCTGACTGTAATAGATGAATGTAGATATAACATTATTTTGACATTTTGGGGTGATCTACGGTTTTCAAGCTCCGCTTTTCAAAAGATCACTTTTTTTACGATCGATTTGTTTATTCACTTTTTTTTTGTTACCACCGCAAAGAATGCATTGCTTATATTAATTCGTTCAAACATGTTACCATGCATTTTCCTATCATGTGAGTTCCCAGAGTTCATGTTTTTAATGTTTCCTCTTTGCTATTTAGGTACCCGAACGTGAAGAGGAAGTTAGAACAATCTGACAGTAAATACGTCTTCGTAAAAGACCAGAGTTTGGGGATGACTGATGAACGTCTACGGATGTATCTCCCTGCTGGATTCAAACACGCCTTTCTCATCCGGCATCCTTTCTTGGTCTACAATTCCCTGCGTAAGGCTGGATTCCAGCAATTGAGGGCCGGAAACCTACTAGACGAATCGCACAACAAAGAAGACACAGTTGACATGCGCTACTATCTAGCCGATTACTACTTCGAAGATGCGTTCCGGCGTCACTACAACCTGTGGAAGTACGTGACGGAGAACATCGATCCGTCCGTGATGGTGATCGATGCCTCCGATCTACTCAACCATCCCGGTGAGGTGATGTCCAAGTACTGCCAGGCCATGGGTTTCCCCTACTCCGAGTCCATGTTGGAGTGGGAGGCCTCACGGGAAGCGAGTGCGACTTGGAAGTGGCCTGCAGATACCTTATACCAAAACGAGGCATTCGTGGGCGTGGCTCTGGTAAGTTCGAAGTTTACCGCAAGTGCACCAATTCCACGCAAGGACAAGTTGACCCCCGACGTCATCGATCTTGGAGAAGAGGCGATGCCGCTATACGAAGAGATGTATCGAAATAGACTTCAAGTCAATGTGTCTGCTTAAAGGGATGGCAAAAGCAAAATCAAGCAAAATGATAATGAAAACGCAGTTCATTTTTTTTCAGTCTTTGGTAACACGATACAACAAATTTTACATACTTCTTCGAAAAACACATTTCTAGGGTTATAGTGCTCTATCATTCTTTCGACGTTTTTACCAGGCTTCATTTACTGTTAATATTTGTAAGGTTGAGTAATACCCCTCTTCATTTTTTTTTACCTCTCTGTCTCTACGTATATGCTGTTGTAGTTGTTTCGTCGGGACTATAATTTTCAAAAACCCGTTGATTGCAGAATTTGTAACCGTTTCAATTGATGATAGTAACACATGTCAACACATTTGAAATGACTTAGCAATTTAAGACGATTTCCAGGAATATTGGCTGGGAAATAATTATGCATGTGTTTTTGTTGTTGGTTTTTTTTTCAAACATATAGACTAAGAAAGCTTTATCAAAGCAGTCTGGTTTGTTTTTAAAAACCTTCAAACCGTGTCACGAAAAAGCCAGTTCGAAGTAGCTCTTGTGCACATGGGCACAAATTACCTTTATTTTCTATTTCTCAGTTGGTCAGGCACTTCACTGGTGTACAAAACGACATGACAAATTGGCTTGCCCAACGTACCGATACGTGGCATACGTAAATCATGTTCAAATAAAACATGAACTTGCGTAGACCACATGACCATAGAAAGGTCCTCAATAAAATGGTTCAGTAATGTATTCAGAGTTTATGTAAGCTTTGTTAACAAAAGTGCCCTCAACAACCACAAAAATTTGCCCTACCTAGCAACAAGTAAGTGAATTCCTGCCTATGGAATTTTATGGGAGGAGTAGGTGAATTCGTAAAGCTGCATTTACACCATGTTCCCGCCGGCCATGGCAGCCCAATTTGTCCGAAACGTATATGTGCTCCGTGTTTAAACGAGACATTCTCCTGCCCCCCCCCCCCCCCCCCCCCACATTCTAGTCTTGTTCGTTCCGTTCCCCGCCGTGGCGTCTGGTCAGGCTATATAAACTATCAATATTTTTCGTCGCGTCCCGCTTCGGCCCGCCACCAAGTTTTACTACGGCCTATTAAGTGTCGTGTTTCGTTGCGTTCACCCCCGTTTTATGACGGCATACAACATTCCTCATTAGCACTGGGGCTGCCGGGGCACATTTTTTGACAGTTCGAAAATCTGACACGGCATCCATGACAATCACGGCCTGTCACGTTTGCCTATTCCTTCTCTTGTTTCACGTTCATCCCGTTTTGTTAACGGTCACCTGAAACGGGGCTGCCGTGGCCACCGGGCACATGGTGTAAACGCAGCATTACTAGGCTGTAGGAAAAGAAACACCGTACATTGTAATATACAAAAACAGTCTATTAATTCTCAAAGATGGAAAGATGGAAAGCATCTATTTCATTATTTTTCATTAATTACAGTAAAACAAAAGAGAAGATTTTCTATTGATATTGCCAAATACCACTATTGATGGCAGGTACGTGGATGTGCTGGTAAATATAGCTTTAATAATCCTTACATCACAGATGCTTATCTCAAGCCCCGTTTTCACAGAGCCTTTCAAACTAGAGTTACCGCGATAACATCCAGGTAGCGTCCGGGTAATCTTTTTTCACCATGCCTGTTAATCTTTTTCACCATTGCTCGGACGTTGTCGCGGTAACTTTTGCCAAATTTTCGTCAAGCTGTTTTCATTGTGTTCATGAGTGACATGAGCCATGCGTGTTTTGTCGGTTGGATTTCTGACAAAAATTCTGTACAATCTCTACATGCTTTCTTTTTATCAGTTTTAAAAATTCCGTGAGTTGTCCAAGGCTTTGACATATTCTTCCGGCGACTCGAACAAACGGAGAATTACATATTTCATATAGATGGCAGAGTTTTTGAATGAACACATGATATGATTTGCTAACATTGTCAGTATCATATAGAATGATGTCAGACAAATCCACAGATTGGAGCTGCTGAATAAAATTGTCTGGTTATCTGTATTTGTCTGTTTGTCCGTTTTTTTGTGTCGGTGTGTTTGTGTCATCAATGGAACCAACAGGAAGCCCCTTTGGCCGTGTAAGAGTGTATGACTTTGTGTGATCTGCCGGAGATAAACATGTGAAGGAGACACGACATTAAGGACAGGAACTATGGGATGTACATCATTCAACAAATTCATGCTTAGCCCCAGGTCCCGTAAAAGAAGTTGGTGTTGCCAGATTCCGGGGAACGGATTGAGGTGTCTTGACCCAACAAAAGTTTTCTGATAAACAATGGACAGCGATGTACTGACCCTGCGATATCAAGTGAAAAGTAAATACATTCCCTGGATAATATGGAAGCAAAGGTTTACATGAGGTCTGATGTGTTCGGCATAAATTGTAATGAAGTATAGCACATCTCCATTATTTGAGGGGCATCTAAAGCTCATATACCTATAATCTGTATCTCAGAAACTATATAGTATCAAAATATTTTTTATGCAATGACAAAAGATCATCAAAATGTCATATATAAAAGTCTAATGTATACAGCTGTTGCCATATTTTGCGCATTCATGATTCACATTAAAATAAATATTTGGCATGACACCAATGGAAATGCAATTCAATCTCATCTTTATTGATTTGATTTAGTGATTAAGTAGTTGTTTTTTGTGGGTGTTTTTTTTTTTTGCAAGCCATATTGTCTGTATCCTTTAAGTTTGCTTTACGGCTTAAGTCTTTTAATAAGTGCCCAGTATCTCGATGTTTGTAACAATTTCCAGAGGCTTGATTACTTATAGGTAGGAGTGGTTTTTCATAATGAAGTCTTTTATGTTCCAAAATACCCCAGAGCATGTGGAGATTCGAATCGGGTCATACATGTACGACGCAAGGGTTACCGATCTTCCCCAAAACGTGGCCTTTCTATCTCTGTTAGGTCCAGGTCGTTCGACACAACATCTGTCCTCCCCTCCCACCCCGCCCACCGCCCACCCCCCACCCCCGCCATGGGCCTTACACACCTCCTATATATACACCGTTTGACGGCATAAAAGAAAGCGCTCAACAGTCTGATGGGCGTTATATGATGTGATATATTTTCGCGCCATATAAGTAAGGAATCACGATACTATAGTGGAACGACGCTAATATTTTTGCCAAACGCTTTTGTCATCTTGGGAAGGATGATGATTATTGTGACATTGGAGATGATAGATGTCACACAATGACAGCTGGGTAGGAGCAGCTTTCGACTTATGGTCTTCCTTGCCATAATTACTGTCTGCTGCAAACATGGCCAAGTCTTGACCATAACAAGCCATAGAGAGAAATGAACATGCTAAATCTAAATTGAGTTTGATTTCAGCATGAGCCAACTACTTGAGGACATACTATTATTTGGCAACATATTTGGCAATTACAGACATAACACAATGAAGGATTAAAAGTTTACGTAAATAAACATGAATATAATGTCAAAGACTGCATGACAATGACCACAGAATGATGTCCATTAGTTTGTACTCCCAAAACAATCCTCTACTGACATACTCACCTCTTTAAAGCCACCATCAGACCCAAACCCTGCCAGACACGCACCACCGTACACACACCACCTTTCCCAATATACATGGTACAGGGGCGGATCCAGGAATTTCATAAAGGGGGGGGGGGGGATGGGGCGCAAAAAATAATTCTGGTGCCCCTTCCGGGTTTGATTTTAATTTGATTTGATTTCTGCATTTTTCACGAAGTATATACAACGTAACAAAAAATTTTCAATCCTAATCATAATATATCCAACGCAAAATGAATATAAATATAATCATATAGCTATAGTGCACCAATAATGAAATATTGTATTGGTGAGTTATAATTCTTTTATCTACATATTTCGTTGTTTGTTTTGTTTGTTTGATTCATTTTCCATCTGAGAAGATGGCTGGATAGCCCATATTCAGCTACGTTAAGCTGGTCTTCCATGGGGTCCAGTTGGGTGTGAGGTCTCCGGGACCACTTCACCGGGTTAAACACCCTGGTCTTTGCGATGAATGAATGAAGCGGGATCTTTTACGTGCATGAGTTGTTACTCTCTCATACACGGGACCTCCATTTTCTGTCCTATCCGAGGGACAGAGTGTTTTGCCTCTTGCTAGAGGGGACGGTATGCTTACACACAATATTGCTCAGTCCAGACTCGGGCTCGAACCCGCGGGCCGCGTGATCGTGAGGCAGACGCGCTACCGCGCTACCGACTGAGCCAACTCACCGCCCGATTGTAACATCTTGCCATTCAGTCTCTCCTCCCCCCCCCCCCCCCCTCCCCCCGCCGATCCGTCACTGTTGGTATATCACATGATTCCTCATCATCCCTCCACAGAGTAGCTTCAACCCAATCCCAAGCCACACACACGTCTGCCAAGCAGGTAAACTATTAAAGTGTAGTCTAATATGTTTGTCTATTGCTGTTCGCCATTTTTGTCCCCGCCGAACGAGTTCGAGCAGGGGACTATGAAACGGGCTCCGTACGTGTGTGTGTGTCCGTGTGTGTGTCCGTCTGTCCGTCTGTCTGTGTGTGCCTCCGTGTGTGATCAAAATCTTCAATTTGCTACTTCTCTGTTTTATGAGCCAATTTTGATTCTGTTTGCTATATATGATAACACTACATGGGAGCTTTGAAACTTCTACACAGAATTTCAGTTGTGACCTTTGACCTTGACCTTTGACATATATTGTACATTTTGCTACAAAATGGTACTCCTTCGCCATTTCTAACCCGATTTCGATTGCGTTTGCTTTATGTGATGGCACTAGGTAAGGGCTTCAAAAGTTCTACACAGAATTTTGACCTTTGACTTCTTTGACCTTTGACCTTGATTTTTGACCTATATTGTACACTTTGCTACAAAATGCGACCTTTATTTTTGACCTATATTGTACATTTTGCTACAAAATGCTACTCCTTCGCCATTTCTAACCCGATTTCGATTGCGTTTGCTTTATGTGATGGCACTAGGTGAGGGCTTCAAAAGTTCTACACAGAATTTTGACCTTTGACTTCTTTGACCTTTGACCTTGATTTTTGACCTATATTGTACATTTTGCTACAAAATGCTACTCCTTCGCCATTTCTAACCCGATTTCGATTCTGTTTGCTTTATGTGATGGCACTAGGTAAGGGCTTCAAAACTTCTACACAGAATTTTGACCTTTGACTTCTTTGACCTTTGACCTTGACTTTTGACCTATATTGTACATTGGCTACAAAATGCTACTCCTTCGCCATTTCTACCCCGATTTCGATTGCGTTTGCTTTATGTGATGGCACTAGGTGAGGGCTTCAAAACTTCTACACAGAATTTAGACCTTTGACTTCTTTGACCTTTGACCTTGAATTTTGACCTATATTGTACATTTTGCTACAAAATGCTACTTCCGGCGGGGACATATATTACGCACCGCGTAATTTCTACTTTTCCTTGTTTGTTATATGTATGTTCAGTTATTTTTTTATCATGTGCTTTTTCGTGTTCTCGACATTTTAAGCACCACCATTTATGTAGAAATCCCGCGTTGAATTTCCTATAATGTTTTCTATTGGACGATTAGGATTGCATTAAATTGAATTGAATTGAATTGAATTGAATTGAATATGTCTGTAGCCCTTTGTATTCATTTTCATTCACCGCAACTATATGATATCCTCATTGTGTTATTTCTTGTAATTGCCAAAGTGTTATGTTGCCAAAATACGCCCTGAAGACGTTAGCTCATGCTGAATCATACTCAATCCGTTATGTTCATTACTCCATATGGTTTGATGCTCAAGACTTCTATTCAATGTTTGTATAAACAGACAATTCATGCGACATCTATATATTACACAGTCGTGTAATACGATATATATATATATATATATGTGTGTGTGTGTGTATGTATATACACACGCACATATATACATTACATACAATGGCCCGAATTCATGAAGGTGGTACAAATGAAACCATGGTTTAAACTACGGACAAAAACCATGGAGCGCCAAGTGTCGCACAGAATATTTCGTTACGAAATTGGTCATTTCGTCGACAAAATGACCGTTTCATTAACGAAATGTTCATTTAGTTACAAAATGTTGTCATTTCGTTACAAAATAATCATTTCATCGACGAGATGACTGATTTCGTAACGAAATATTCCATGCGACACTTGGCGCTCCATGGTTTTTGTCCATGGTTGAAACCAGATGGTTGCATTTGTACCACCTTCGTGAATTTCGGGCCCATTTGTGTGTAATGCCCAAATAATATTTACTTAGCAGTATGTAATACCCAAATATAGCAAGTAGTCATAGCAGTGACGGTGATACAATGACAGGACCAGCCTATCGACTGACCTGTTTTCTCCACATGTTATTACCAGTGCCTTTACCATCATCACACCTTTGAGGTGTACCTTTTAGGCAGCTGTCTCACGCGCATTGGCTTTGTATAAGTCGTACCGTTCTTTCTCGCAGTCAAAGAAATTCCTAGCATTCTTGTGTCTTTGACGGTGCCTTTGAAGCCTGGTCATGGAATACCAAGAGCCAAACGTCGTCGAAGGGACCGGCAAAGCCATCCTGTGGACGACGCCGCGAATGATCTCCACGGCCTTCGCTAAATGTATGGGCGGTATTCCCGACTGCGAAGTTTGGTTCGAGCCCTACGGCTATTGCCATTTCGCCCGAGAAGAAATGGGGAAAGCTGGAACTGCTGACGTGCCGATCAGTTCCGTTGGCTACGAAGAACCCTTTCAGATGGCTGCGGAGAGACTTGGTAAAATTCTCTCCTGTGATTTTGACATCGAAAGACTGCAGTAAGTAGTACTCAATGTTCGTTTGATAATGTGCGCTTGCTGATTTGTGCATAATATCGAGAGTATTCCTAACCACGTTAATACTGGCTTTGTTCAGAGAGGCACCTCCCTGCTTTGTTGCAGCTAGAAGCAGCCAAATGTTACAAGTTGTTCAAGGCAGCTGGTTGATGAAGATTAAAGGGGAAGGCTAGTAACTGATCAGTGGGAATCAGTGGAAATGCTGGGAGATGATTGTTCCAATCCTTATGGGATTCATTCAAGAGTTCATTGTATATCTATTGTTGTGTGAAAATGATTTGCTTCAGAATGGTCTCATATTCAAGTAATGTGCAGATTAATGCTTCCAGGTTAGCGTCCCTGGTCAGTGACGGAGCATTAATCTGCACATTACTTGAATATGAGACCGTTCTGAAGCAAATCATTTTCACACAACAATAGATATACAATGAACTCTTGAATGAATCCCATAAGGATTGGAACAATCATCTCCCAGCATTTCCACTGATTCCCACTGATCAGTTACTAGCCTTCCCCTTTAAGGCAACAATAGGGTATAATAATGCTCCAGTTGGCAGGTGGTTGATGAAGATTAAGGCAACAATAGGGTATAATACCCAATGCCATAGATTTTTTTAATGTTCCGTAATGATATTACAGGTACACCACAACACTAAAAGTAATAGGGGTTTATGTAGATAAAGGAAATCATTTCCATGAACAAAAACAACAAATTCATATCAAATGTGACATTCCCTATATAAAACTTCCTTGACAAATGTCATATTTACATGTTGTGCATTTTCCAGCCAAGAAACGTATTTTTAAAATCGTTTTCCTTCCCTTCCATTTCGTTTAGTTTTATGGGGGGGTTTCTGTTGAAAAACTTTTTATCTATAGTTTACATCTTTTCGAAGGTGGATTAACTTATTCGAGCTAAGAGACACAACGGGACATTATTTTCTCACTCGGAATCATGTTGGATTTGCTGGCACAGAAGTAAACAGGATCTTGGGTTTAATGTTTACTGTAAATCATTTCCCAAATTACAATTCCCATAGAATCAAACGTGCATTGTTAGTGCTCTCTTCCTCCCATAGATAACGTTCTAGTCATGTTGCCACTTTCAGACCTACACATGATACAACCAGCAGTCGCAGTAACGTTCAGCTTCCTAATAGAAAATATAACATTAGCTCATGAGGCGGGTAAAGTACGTATTCATACGAGGAGATCTGTCAATTGCATGAAAGCAGTATAGTGAATGATTTGGTTTGTGTTTGTTTTTTGCTTATTTTCCTTTTAGACGAAGATTCCATTTCTTCCCGTCGCGTTAATGATGTGTGATTTTACTAGAACTACAGTCATCAAAACATCGAACATCTCCCCATTTCCAATTTGTTTTGATATCAACAGAACAGTGCAGGTTTATCAAATTCATTAATCTAATCGGAGCAACAAATAGGTTTAAGTGAATTAAAAGTTTATGTCTTCAAGACGAGGTACTCCTAACACACAGCTTTATGTAAAACAGATGAGGTTTCCCATTTGCATAAACAAAATTTTTGATAAGATTGCCTTTCTTCTCAAATCAAATTAAAACAAATTATAAAGAAAACACAACCGAATGACAAAGGAGCAATGCAAAAGTGCAGTTTATATTACATGCATAACAAAATCATTGTAAAGCATTTATGGTTGCATTTACTACAGAAAAGGCTTTAATTTTGATTCAACAAGGAATCCAGTTGATAAACCATTTATCATGCGCAATGGCACATCTTTATGATTACATTATGTTACGTGGTTTTTACTAGCTACTGAAATAGTCCGAAACTGAAACGTTTTTGAGGTAAAGTTCTCAGTGTTTGAATGAATCGGTGCATAACTTGAACAAAATCAGACACGGAACATTCAATTTAAGCTCAGTAAAAAAAAAATTAAAATAAATAAATAGATTAAAAAAGGTCAGTGGAGGGCGATAAACAAACTACACGTTGGTCCTCTCCTTTCAGTTTTGAAACAGAATTTAATTCGATTTTTTTTTGTTTATTTCATTACAGGACGCGGTAGGTGCAAAACCAAGAAATTGAATCTACAGATATATGTTTTTCTTTATACCGACTTTCTTCCTCACAGCTTCAGCTTTTTATTCAGATGTTTTGACCTTTTCTATATAAGGTTATTGTTATGACCTGATTCTTTTGTTAAGTCATCTCCAAGAAGTGATTTTTAAAAAAGAATATCTATCCACTATATCTTTTTGGTCCTTTATTGATGCAAATTCCATAAGCCATTCAGTTTCAGTTTCAGTTCGATTTATTTCTGCATTTTTTCAAGGAAGTCATATACATGTATGTAAATGACAACACGTGTGTCTGGCAACAGAATAACGAAAAAAGCAATATAACATTCATAAAATCATAATCACGATCTTTAAAGTTTAAACATAACAACAATGAGATCAAAGGAATCGACGATTCACTTGTTTCCAAATAAAGATGAAGGAAAAAATGCAGGAGCCTGCCGTACTCAAGCACATGCTTGATGGTGATGGCAGCCTCAGAGTCTCAAAAAGGAAATAAGAAATATGATAATACATATACAAAATGGACAATTTCCCATTGAAATGTTTTGTGCTAGCTTTGTGCTGCTTCAAACGTAGCAGTTGATTAAAGTTTTGCTGCATACACTTTAACACATAAATGATTTGAACATGAATTTTCCCATGTTGCTTTAAGGGAAGAGGTTGACTTAAGGTAAATATCAGGACATAGAATGTTAGCATAATACAATGTAAATACTACGCCCGTTAAATCCGAAAGGCTAGCTTCTCGTCAATGATGTTCTGGTATCTCATGACCTTGTTCCCAGACTCTTGAAATTTGCTCTACGTGTGTTTGATCAAAATAATATGAGTGTGTGCTGGCATGTACTGTTAGTTTTTGTCACTATACTATTTCTGCACGTATGGCTCAATGAAAAGTGTATGTGCCGCAATATTATTTCATTTTAAGTTTGTATGTCCTCCATAGTTACTTTAAAATATTCTAAGATAGATATCATAAAATGATGTACTTTTTTTTATTACCTGCAGTATCTATGTTATTTATCGTAAAATGCTCTAACCAGTGATAGCTGTAAATATATCAATTTAGATTTAATTCAATTTAGATATAACATTATTTTGACATCTTTGAATGATCTACGCTTTTCAAGCTCCGCTTTTCAAAAGATCACCTTTTCCCCATCGATTTGTTCATTCACTTTATGTTTTGTTACCACAGCAAAGTATCCACTGCTTATATTCACTCGTTCATATACATACTGGCTACCGAGGATATGAAGATATACTAACATGGACTGAGTTCCAAGAGTTCATCTTTTTAATGTTTTCTTTTTGCTATGTATACACGTATAGGTACCCTAACGTGAAGAGGAAGTTAGAACAATCTGACAGCAAATACGTCTTCGTAAAAGACCAGAGTTCCGGGATGACTGATGAACGTCTACGGATGTATCTCCCTGCTGGATTCAAACACGCCTTTCTCATCCGGCATCCTTTCTTGGTCTACAATTCCCTGCGTAAGGCTGGATTCAAGCAACTGAGCGCCGGAAACCTACTAGACGAATCACAAAACAAAGAAGATACGTTTGACATGCGCTACTATCTAGCCGACTACTACTTCGAAGATGCGTTCCAGCGTCACTACAACCTGTGGAAGTACGTGAAGGAGAACGTCGACCCGTCTGTGATGGTGATCGATGCCTCCGACCTACTCAACCATCCCGGTGAGGTGATGTCCAAGTACTGCCAGGCCATGGGTTTCCCCTACTCCGAGTCCATGTTGGAATGGGAGGCTTCAAGGGAAGTGACTGCGACTTGGAAGTGGCCTGCAGACACCTTATATCAAAACAAGGCATTCATGGGCGTGGCTCTGGAAAGCTCGAAGTTTAATGCAAGTGCACCGATTCCACCTAAGGACAAGCTGACTCCCGACGTCATCGATCTTGGAGAAAAGGCGATGCCGCTATACGAAGAGATGTATCGAAATAGACTTCAAGTCAATGTTTCTGCTTAAAGGGATCGTATAGTTTTGGTTGAGATGGAGCTTTAGATTTCCTGCTTTTCCTTGAGATAATGAGAACGCTCCTATGAAATTTGAAAGAGCACACATTTCTGAGAGGAATTCAAAGTTTATTTGATGGAAATCGCCTTTAAAATGGCTGAGATACCCAAAACAAAGCGATCCTAATAAAATCTTTTATACAGTGTATACGATTGCTTTGTTTTTCTTTGTTGTTGTTTTTTTTTTTATATCGCAGCTATTTTGAAACTGAATTTCATCATATTTGATTATAAACTTTGAATTCCTCTTAGAACTGTGTGCTCTTTAACAATTCAGAAAGTGGCTTCTAAATATCGCGCAAAAAGATGAAAATTGAACCCTCACCTCAATAAGTTTTTACCATCTCTTATATATGTTAGATGCAAGTTCCATATTTTTCCCCGTCGATTCATTTTCCTGTCGAGACAACTATATGCCCAGCAAACAATCGACGCGACGGTGTCTAGTACGGATCGCATCTAACCAGAGGGCTCTAGAATGTTATAAGACTGCAAGGAAATATTTTTAGCGTAGTCTTGTTTGCGAGGCTTATAGCACTTGAATGTAAAATCTTACAGATGAAGTAATTGGCTAATGCGTAGGTCTGCGTACTTGAGTATCATTGTGCAGTAAAAGAATTAGTGGTTTTTTGTTGTTGTTGTTGTTGTGGGTTTTTTTTTTTTGGGGGGGGGGTTTAATACTGATTTTCATTCTGTCGTCCTGTTCTCTACACACTAAATAGTTCTTGCCAAGAATATTGAAACTAGGGACAGCGAACTGCTGCTCGCTTGACTTGTTCTGATTGAGGATCGAATGACGCATACGTTGAGGAATGATGCGTTCATACAACAGAAGCGCCGTCTTTTGTCATAGCAATATCAACATTTGCGATAGACCCGCCTATAGCATTAGTACAAAGGTTCCTTCTCTATCACTAAACATCTCCGTAGGCAGAAAGAAGAAAAGGAGCACACACATGAAAGTAGAATTTACCTTTCAGGCTTCTGCTCAGCATTCTTTTCTTCCTTTGGGAGCTGAAGAAGAAACGCTCTACTCCTACATGTTCTCGCTCCACCCCACTCCTTGTCCTTGTTCCTATATACAATGTGTAGTGAAAACTATGAACAGAAACGTACAGTCGTACGAGTCAAATGGCAGGAGTTTTATCAAAATCGAGGACAAGGTTATCTAATTTCAAAATGTAACATAACTTTCGTGCGGATCAACAATAATGGACAAGAGTACACACTTTCTAATGAATAGGAAATGATGTTATTAGTTCAATTATTCTTCAACTTATTCAGTCGTGGAAGATGTTCCTTCCTACACTATTTGCTTGAATTCTTTACGTCAAGAAAAAAAAGTCCTCTATACTTTAAACCAAGAGTAGGACAAAAACAACAACAGCATCAACAACAACATTAACAACAACATCAACAACATAAAACGATCCTTTTTTTGTTGTTTTATTTTCGAAGAGACAGACATATGAGTGAACAGAGATCCCCCAGTACTATGTTTCAAAATTCTGATTTTAAAATATTAATTCCACATTATGTTGAATATGAACCCCGCTCCCCCCCCCCCCCCCGGTCTTTTCAGTGACCAGTGTGGACAGACGTATGATACTGTATGTTAGGTGGGATGCTGAACAAAGCGGGGGAAAAATGTAACATTCGGAAATGAATGTCGATCAATACAACAGAAAGAGGAACAACAATATGAAAATTTTGCCTCCTGTTCGTCTGTTGTGCGCTATCATCTCAACGCCCTTTCACACTATGGGATCATCAAGCAAATGAATGACGAAAACACAGGTTACTTTTGTGTAGTCTTTGGGTTACACGAGAACAACAAAATTTACATACTTTAACTGAAAAAAAATTGAAAATGCTATGGTTATAGTTCTGTATCATTCTTTCGACATTTTACTAGGTCCTATTCATTGTTAGTGTATATAAGGTGGAGTAGAACTCTTCATTCTTTGAGCTATTTGTTCTTTGTATATGAGGTTGTAGTTGTTTCTTTAGGACTACAATTTTCAAAGCTTGTTGATTGCTGAATTTTTAATCTCTACAATATAATTGTAACACATGGCAACACATTATAAATGACTTGGAGCAATTCAAGACGGGAATATTGGCTTGGAAATATGCATGGGATTTTATCAAACAGATAGACCAAGAAAGCATTATCAAAGCAGTCTGGCTTGTTTTTAAAAACCTTTAAACTGTCCCGAGATTCGGAGTAGCTAATGTGCACATGGGTGTAAATTACTTGTATTTTTTGTTTCTCAGTTGGTTAGGCACTTCACTCGTTTACAAAGCGACATGATGCATAGGCTTGCCCGACGTACAGATTTGTGGCATTCGTCAATCATGTTCAAATACTGAAACATGAACTTGCGTAGACCACATGACCATAAAGATCCGTCAATAAACCGGTTCTGTAATGTATTCAGAGTTTATGGTTATGTATGCTTTGTTCACAAAAGTTGCCCTCAACAACCACAAAACTTGTCGAAGACTTGCTCTACATAGCAACAAGTAAGTGAATTCCTGCCTTTGGTTTATTAGTAGGCCAGCCAAGACGATTTTTTTTACTTTGGACGGCAAAATTTGTTAATGCTAAGTTTTCCAGCTGAAAGTCTTGCAAAAATACTCAAGTTTAGCGTACGGCCGGATGTCAAGCGCGTTTTTGCCGAAAAATGTCTTTTTTAGCACAAAATTTGAAAGAATGTAAAAAATCACGATTTTTATTTTTTTACCGAAATAAGTAATGGTTGATAAGTACCTTTCAAACTAGAAATGTGTTATCTTCCATTTCAAGTTTAGAACCTGACTAATATGCATTTGAATGTAGAATTTTTACACGCACATATATGGCGCAATGAAACATAAAAACTTGATTTACTCAAAATTGTACTTTGTAAAATCTACCAATATTTCAAAGTTTTTTTAAACTACCTAAATCAATCTATTCAAAAGTTTTTATTATTCCGAAATATAATATATATTCTGATATCTTATGCAGCAAAGAAATTACAAGATAAGGCGAAAGATAACTCGTTTTATGTTATCCTAAATGGGACGATGTATTTTTACCGGACGCGCATTTTGAATGAAAAATCGAATGTATAGCGTAAGCCCATATATATTGTACATGGTATAGTGCGTGTAGGTATTTATCTTACATAATTGGCGAAGTCAATGGACAGGTTGGATAGCTGACTGCAAAACCCTTTGTGGCACCTTGATATGACTGAAATGTGCTTCTTCCCCACCCCCCACCCCCCCCCTCCCCCCAAAAAAATAAAATCAGTAGTGTTGTTACCATGGCAACTGATCATCATTAGGTCACTCCCTGAAAATTTCAAATATTCATAATTGTAAAACGTACGAAAGTGTTGAAACATTTTGTGTGTGTGAAAAATGTGTCAATCTAACTAATCTATGTTTAACAATGAAACCTTAGAGTTATATAAAATTGTTTACTATGTTCGGAAATGGTTGTCATGGAAACCGTGATAACAAATCACATGTTACTGGGAAAAATTACGATACCAAATCTCCCATCCTGCATACTCACCCCTTCCCCCGAGAATGCTTTGGAATTCGTAATGCTATATAGTTTGCATTCTCAGGCCCTGAAACGGAGCCCTGCAAGGGATAGGCACGAAATCACTTTTACTTTTGTAATGTTCTAAGGCGAGGTGTTTGCATTTTATTTTGATTTATTCTCCCGCAGAAGACTTATACTAAATGTTTCTTTTATGATGGTTGATTGTTGACATGAACGTTGTTTGGAACGCACACTTAGTCGGCGACATAAAAATGTTATTATGTATCCCGGATTTGTGTGAAAAAGTAAGGCAAATATCACCCTCAAAAGAGAAAATAACAAGCGAAAAGGAAGTAGAAGTGAAATGCGTACAATGCAATAACAGCTTTATTTCCCCTTCCCATCATTAAGTCGGTTATATCATCGAGTCTATATTGCAGATTATATTAATCCTTGGCCAAGTTCTATGTCCTTGGAGCAGACATGTAACAACTTGTTTGTTTGCAATTCGATTTTTTTCTATATTATCACAAATTTGTGAAAAAAAAATCATTTCAGTTATCACCAACACTCTAAATTCCCAGTCAACCAACAAAACGTACTACACAATGTGCACACGCCCGCAACCACCGTCTCAAACAGCGTTCACGAATGAAATACAGTAAACAGTAAACGAGGCAATTTCTCTTTTTTAAAGCAATGATTTGCCATTAGCGTACATTTACTAGAATAGCAGCACTTGACATCTATGTTGCTGGTTACCAAAATGCTGATTAGAATACCATACACAGTAAGAACATGCTTGAATCCTTCAAAATATATATAATTATTTCTCTTCAACAGTATTTCGTTTTGAAAGGTAAAGAACCTCAGTCTCCATTTGTGGACATCTAAAAACAAACAAAAAAATCCATCTGAAAGCAATCTTCTTAAATGATTAAAAGCTTTAGAAAAGAATGAGTCCTCAGTGAAAATGTCTTTCATGAACAAATCTCTGTGATATACATCAAAAGAGTTTGAAAAACAATACAAATTGCGCTGACTACATTAACTGCATTGACAGCCTCAATTTTTTTTTTATGTGACATATACTATAATGTGTCCAGCATCACAAACGTTACACCAGTTAGAAAAACAAAATGTTCTCTTTAAGCAATATTTCAATATCTCTATCTTTTTAAAAATTTGTGGTTACATATCCTAGCTAATTATGACTGTACGCTGTTGCATTGAACTTTCGTCAATGTACAACTAAATTAGAATGGTGACTGCCAAATTTTTAAAAATCTACTTTTAGTCTGATATTATTTTTGTGTTCTGCAGACCAGTGTGATAAGGTATCTGTACTGAATACTCGTCTCTCAATGAAGAAAAAAAAATCACCTCTCCAAAATGCATGGTACCGGTATTTCCCTCTAATACTTTCTCTCATTCCAAGTACCAGAATACATTGCTGGGGCCCTGAATAGCTAACATATATTACAGTATTACCAACATCATGACAATTATGGCACATGTGAAAGAAAACCTGGCAAAACATACATCTTGACCAGTACATTTTCTTTTCACTACTTCTTGTACTTGGCGTTTGGATTGAAACATTTTACTTATGTTCGTTCCTTTAAGCTACATACTATTCTTTTATATCTTAAACTAGAAAAGAAAAAACATGCTCTATGCTATTTCCCTTCAGATTCACCAACTGTTACTTTGTGAAATTTTCTCTTTTTAAGCACTTCAACGTGCAGTTTTTTTTTCTAACATGTCACATATTTTCCTCCATCTGATGAAGAAAGGCAAAGTTCACTTCCCTTTTGTTGCCCCCCCCCCCCCATAAAAACAAAAACAAAAGACATTCCAATCTGACAGGATTAAAATGTTGGCGTTTGGGCTTCAAAGGAAATAACAGGATCAATTTCCATGAACTACTAGTATGCGGCTTGTAACTGTGAGTCTCAAAGGCATGGTATAGTTTTGGTTGAGATGGAGATTCAGACTTTAACTTTTTGCAAGCAAATAAAAACAACTTATGAAATATGAAAGAGCATCAAATTCTTAGAGTAATTTGAAGTTTGTTTGATTAAAGTTCTTGGTTTTGAAACGGCCGAGAAATTTTTTTAAAAAGTGACACAGAATGATAATAATTAGAAGTGGGTGCCACCTATATTAGGACCTCTTTGTTTTTGTACATCTCAGCCTTTTCAAAACCAATTTTTAACAAATAAATTTGGAATTCCTCTTGGTATTGTTTACTCTTTAATATTTCGTAACAGGGTTCTCATTATTTTACAAAATCTCCATATCAGCCCCCATCTCAACCAAAAGTAGGCCATCCCTCATCCCTTTAATGCTGCCATCAAAATTGGAAGTAGATCTACATCAAATCATATTGTAAATGCTCTTTGCCAAGTAGTGTTGTGCACATTTTGATATCAGGTCTTGTTTTACTTCATCACTAAGGGAAAAAAAAAGAAAAAAAAATTAGAAAAGAAGCATTTAATCTGGATTAGTAGAAATGTCTAATATATACACATGTCTTTTATATATTCAACTTCTATAATAGTTCTGAAAGCACATTGTGATTATATTTGAGAAGTTTAGATGGATGCATTCCACATGTAAGTTCAGGTTCTGATGACATCCTTCATACGGAATCTGGATGCGGACCGGATAGCCTGGCAGGGTTGTTTCTGGAGAGAGACAGAGAGAGAGAGAGAGAGAGAGAGAGAAAAAGAATGGTGTATCTGTCTTTACTTGATGAGGAAAGTGACATGGGCATTTTAATCTTTGGTGAAGACACAGTGACATATAGGCTAATAAAGACATACGGTTACTTGATTTCCTCTATATGTAGTGTTTCCTTGAAACTGTAAAGTATATTATTTCATACAGTAGATCCTAATTGTAGCAATTTAACCGTGAGTACACGATGAAATATAAAATGTAGGAAACTTTCATGATCCAAATATCCAATTCTTTCCATTAAGCTTTTTATTCCATTCAGAAGAATTTCAAGGTAGTGCTTGCCTGATACTGCAACTGGATACATTCAACACTTTCGTGCATATAATGTCCCTGTGACCTTTCACATCAATACCCTCATAACTAATCAAAGTCAAATTGCTTAGAGGTTATGGTAACTTTGCCATCCGAAGGTAAATATAATGTCATGGTAGCAATGCTCTACAGTCAATAAAAATCAGGGTTTCCCTGTAATTTACAATCAGCAGCAAAATCACAACAATAACTAAAATGCTACTTGTACAAGGCTCAGCAGGTAATCATCTCTTCTGTATAAAACCAAAGTTGAAGATGATCTGCTGAGTAAATGTTAAGTTATTGCAAGATGAGAATAGGACAGATGTGCGTGTGAATGATGACTGCAACAGCATAAAAACTCCTGCAACCATCTTTGACAGAGGCTAAAAAAAAATAATAATCAGCGTTAATTCATGTAAATCTTCGTTGTTGGAGTGATTGACTACATGCTTATGCAGTACTGCATTCATTTAGCAAAACATGCGTTAATTTTCTGCCCAATGAACGATCGACAGTCAAAAATTTGGTCAAGATGTCAAAGGCTTGACAAAATATTCCAACATATTTGGGGTTTACATTTTACATGTACATGTATTATTGCTTACCTCCCACATTTCCTTTCGAAATAGAGTGCAGGATGCACAGATTAGAGGTTGGTAGTCAGGACATCTCTCTCTTTCTTTTTTTTTTCTCTCTCTCTCTTGTCCGTAGTTGGCTGTGGTTTGCAGGGTCCATTTTGTCCACTTTGTGCTAATTCTGGTCGAAAATACAATTAACAAAAACTTAAATAAGTTATCATTTTTATGAGTGAAACAGGATAATCATACTGCAACATAAACAAACACAATCATCATGAATTAGAATTAATCATCACGATCTCATGAATCCCTTAGTATGAGATTTTGGATCTTCAGGTCACTGTCAACATTAATTTGTCTTACATGTAATACATTAATCATGTCATTGTTATTATCATCTTTGATGCTCTAAAGCCATATCTTACTGAAAATGAATTATGTAGGATGGAAGTCATCTTGACACCTGTAATTCCTGTACACAAATATTTGATTGTATCATGCTCTCATTTGTATGTGGATTAGGATATGATTTCCTTGCATAAATCGATTTGTATTCATGAGATGATATTCCTAATTTCAAATCGATGACACTTACTTCTGAGCTGGAAAGGGCATTCACATCGCAGTCAAGACATCTTTC
Organism: Diadema antillarum; assembly: GCF_040938485.1. Taxonomy (NCBI): domain Eukaryota; kingdom Metazoa; phylum Echinodermata; class Echinoidea; order Diadematoida; family Diadematidae; genus Diadema; species Diadema antillarum. Next base: position 15,011 of record NW_027271806.1, on the reverse strand, counting down.
TATCTCCCCCTCACTCTAGTGGATGTGATCTCAAACTCAGCATGTCCATTTGTTGGTGACACCTTGATAAAAATAAAGAACAATACATCACAGCATATCACCCTTACGCCATACTTAACGCAACATAATAACAATGGAAAGTTAATTGATCTGTGACTACAGACGTATTTTCATTTGTGCACACATTAAACACTTGTGCCAATTGACATGGTTGAGAAATATTTCATTACATATAATATCTTACTTGATTACATTTATGTTTGATTTTTATATGATCTCATCTTCAGTAGATAGAATACCGTTCTTTCATATGATCCTCTACAATAGAACATGCAATGAATTTACAAGAAAACAAGAATACACATCCGATCATAGATTTGCTCCCCTTATTATATAAATGGAGATACACGTGTATAAGATTATTCTCCTCTCTTTGTTTGCAAAGTATTTGTACACTGCATTGTAATGCAACTGTCAAAGCGAAAACATGCTTGTTACAATTTATTCAAATGGAATAGGAATATTTGATACTCAATGTATTTAGATTTGGCATTATTTTCAACTGGGCACTGAAGTGATACATTTGATAATCAAACACTTAGTAAGTTAGTATTTAAAAGATATTTCAAATTAGACCGCTATTTAAGACATTTACCGTTTCTTACCTTCTGGTTGTTCTGCAATTTGTTGCAGGTAGAAAGAGCTCAGTCTTTACAATTAGATTTTGGCAAGTCAGAATAGGCATATGTCTCTCTCTTTGGTGAAGTTTGAAGACAAGACTCAGTCTGTCCACTTGTTGGTACATCTAGCTGAAAACAGAAATCAACATGACTCAAATAATTTTTTTTCATCTTTAAAGCAGAGCATTATAAGCTAATAGTGAACAAAAAATAAAATCAATTTGAAATTTAATTGTTTTGAAAAGGCATCTTGACATTGACATAATTTTCTTTGTTTCCCATGCAAATCAATTATAACTAAAAATATATCTCTTTCATTAAGATGATATTTTTTTTTTTTAGCTTTTTAAAAAGTTAAAAAAGAAGAAGATATTTAGGTTTCAGTGAGTCGGTATAAATGATCCATTAAAAATGTAATATTTACATTTTTTCAAATGAACCTTTATTCTTTGAGACATTAACATAAGAACTTGGTACTTATGAGTAAAGACATTTCTAAATAGTTTCTCTTTGACTAGATCTATTTGTAAACTAGAAGAGTACATGTAAATGATTCACAGATTAGGAGAGGTTGGCAGTCAGGACTGAACACTTTCTCTCTCTCTCTCTCTCTCTCTTTCAGGCATATTCGAATGGCAAGATCACTTGGTTGTAGACTCGCTTTTATATAAAACACCTAGGCCTAAATCCTAGACTCTTTTTCTGAACCCACAGGTCTACAAATACCAGAAAGAGTGGAATCAACCTTAGACCTCTGCTCTAGAGACTAATATTAGCCTAGATAATTCACGTTAGAGCTAATGTTAGGATCTTCTAATGTTAGATCTAACATGAACTTTTTGATCAAAGTTAGCCTACATATATAGTATAATTATTATGCATAGATTTTAGAACCTCTAGATGCCTAAACTTAGGTCCAGCTAGGCCTAGTAAGCTGGGTCTTTACAACAAAACTGCCTAGATATGAGTAGTAGATTACTAGAAGCCTCTAATGTTAGGTAGAATCAGTGGCCCAGATCTTGACTAAGGTTAGATCCTAATTCCAGACGCCAGCTATTTATGCTTCAGACCCCGGCCCTAGATTTTATATTGTAGGTCTAGTATATTACTATTAGACTCTAAACGTTGGTAGATCTACATCTACATCTTCTGTATAGTCTACAGCCTCTTGCCCTGGACCTGGCTCTAGCCCTACAAATAGAAATACATCTAACCAGCGCAGTAACGTTAGTAGTAGTGGACCTGTACTGTCCACGTTATACAACTGCTAATGTGCTAACGTTAGGTGTTAAGTTCATTGTGATTATACTACTACTATGTGTCATAGGGCCTAGCCCGATTGAATTGTTTTGGCATAATAACAGGCGTAGCCGTACATTCTAGCACTAACACTAACATTCGTCGTTAGAGTAACACTACCCCTACTAGCTAGAATGTCTAACACTAACGTTAGTATTAACAGTTAGAGAGAGTGTATTACCGTTAGATAGATTAGACCTAACAGTAGACGAGGATTCAGTCCAACTGCATGTGATGAGGCCATAAATTACAAACCTAGATCGAACTAACAAGACACCTAAATCTAGACGTAGACCTAATGTTTGTTAGGCCTCTTTTCGCACCGTGTCAAGACGTGCTTTACGGAATAATCGCTGTTCCACAAACAAACACCGCCGGCACGGTCGGGTGGCGGCCCGGGGGTTGGTAGGCATGCCCGCGCCCACGGGATCGGTGCGAAATACAGTAATTAAAGACATCGGCCTAACGTAGTACTAGCGCTTGAACCTTGATATTAACCAAGTCTCAGATCAAAGTTGTATATCTAACTAATAGATCAAAACAGATTTTTAAGTTCCGTTATGCAGTGCTATAAGGAACTATGTATTTATTTACTAAGTTACTTACATTCGAAGGAAATAGTCCCTTTTCAAGTCACCACGTTTCCAACTCAACGACCGAAACATGCAGCTCTCGCGCGAGAGATTTTACCTGTATGTAGCTAGATCGTAGGGGTAGTGCGTGGTAGACGTACGCACACGTATTAAGTATTCGCGCGCACACAAGCTGCGCGGGGCTACTGGAAAATGCTCGGAAAATGCATTTTCTGAGTTCCTGCAAGTTCAGAGTTTTGATTAAAAGTAAAGATTTCTTCAAGAAAACTAGAAATAATATTGACACATTCAATTAAAGAAGCACTTGTAGTTTTATAAAACATTAAAGTACTTTTGGAAGATCATCTAATTAGCTTGGAAAAGCAAACTTTGCAGAACGTTAAGTAATCTGTGAATATTATTTCGAGAAAACAACACCCAAACATTTGAGAGCCCCATATATGGCTGTACAAAATGACTTTTTAAAATGCTAAGGAAACACATTTAAATTGCAATTTCATTAAAAGGGACAATTGAAACTCATGATCGTTCAAATATCAATTGAATGCAAGCAAAAAATAAAAATCGTGACTTTTGACATGCTTCTGAATTTTGTGCTAAAAATTACATTTTTCGGCAAAAACGCGCGTGACATCCGGCCGTACGCTATTCCTTAGTATTTTTGCAAGACTTTCAGTATGAGAACGGAGCATTAACAAAAAATGCCGTCGAATCCTTATCTAGAGCCTTTTTTGAGGTTTGGCTGGTCTACTATATTGTATGGGAGGGAGTACAGGTAAATAAAGGTGCGTTTAACCATGTTTCCGGTGGCCAGGGCAGCTCAATTTGCCCGAAAGGTATAGTGCGCCGTGGGTAGATGAGACATTCTCCTGTTCCCACCCCCTTGCATTCTAGTCTTGTTCGTCCCAGTTCTCGCCAGCGTCTGGTCAGGTTAGACTATCAATATTTTCCGTCGCGTCCCGCTACGGCCCGCCTCTAAGTTTTGTTACGGCCTATTAAGTGCCGTCGTGTTTCGTTGCGTTCATCCCGTTTTATCACGACATACAAGATTCCTCATTAGCATCGGGACTGCCGTGGCAAATTTTTTGACAGTTCGAAAATCTGACACGGTATCCACGACAATCACGGCCTGTCACGTTTGCCTATTCCTTCTCTTGTTTCACGTTCATCCCGTTTTGTTAACGGTCACCTGAAACGGGGCTGCCGTGGCCGCTGGGAACATGGTGTAAACGCAGCATTACTAGGCTGTTGGAAAAGAAACACCCATACATTGTAATATACAAAAACGGTCTATCAACACTCAAAGATGGAAAGATGGAAAGCATCTATTTCATTATTTTTCATTAAATATAGTTAAAAAAAGAGACGATTTTCTATTGATATTGCCAAATACCATTATTGCTGGCAGGTACGTGGATGTGCTGGCAAATATAACTTGAATAATCCTTACATCTCAGATACTTATCTCAAGCCCCGTTTTCACAGAGCCTTTCAAACTAGAGTTACCGCGACAGCGTCCTGAAGCGTCCGGGTAATCTTTTTTCACCATCTTTTTTCACCATTGCTCGGACGTTGTCGCGGTAACTTTTGCCAAATTTTCGTCAAGCTGTTTTCATCATGTTCATGAGTGACATGAGCCATGCGTGTTTTGTCGGTTGGATTTCTGACAAAAATTCTGTACAATCTCTTCATGCTTTCTTTTTATCAGTTTAAAAAATTCCGTGAGTTGTCCAAGACTTTGACATTAATTATTATTCTTTATACGGCGAGTTGAACAAACGGAGAATTACATATTTCATATAGATGGCAGAGTTTTTGAATGAACACATGATATGATTTGCTAACATTGTCAGTATCATATAGAATGCTGTCAGACAAATCAACAGATTGGAGCTGCTGAATAAAATTGTCTATCTTATTCATGGTTATCTGTATTTGTCTGTCTGTTTTTGTGTCAGTATGTGTGTGTGTGTGTTTGTGTGTGTGTGTTTATGGGTTTTGTTTGAGTAACAATATGAAATACAGTGTATTAAGGGGAAGTGATCTCAAATGTTAAAAGAAATAAGGCCATATTTGTAATTCATGTCAATACAAATGCAAAATGTGTTATCAATCAGGATGGCTATGTGGGAGGTAATTCTTGTATAGGTTTTTTTGATAGAGGAAAATAAACCAAATTAAAAGAGTGATTCCAGGAAACTAATATATAGTTTTGTTATGTCTTTCGTAATTGAGCAAATTAATGTTGAATTTGCCCATCAAATCGACATCTTTTTTTTTTTTTCCAACAAAGATATCTCTCAGGTAGCCGGAGAGAATCTGCGTGAGACGTGAGTATTGATTAGTCTGTATAGCAACAGCCTGCTTGCTTGAGGTATTTCAATAAACAGTGTATCATAAAGACTACTGCTGGCCGGCATTCTGGAAAAGAGTGTGAATTCCACACCATCCCTAGTGGTGGACCCATGGACGGGAGGGGCGCACCGGGCGCCCCCTTTAATTTTTTTTTTTTGAAAAGAAAAGAAATAAAAGGAAAAAATGAAAGGGGGCGCGTTAATTTTGGACCAGAAAATTGCGCTGAAGCCTTTTTTTTTTAATAATGAAACCCGGAATTGGCACGAGAAACGAGTAAAAGAAACATGGGAACCGTTTTGTTTGCTTGCTTGCTTGCTTTTCAGCTGAAATCCGGAAATGGCACCAGAATTATTTTTGCCCCTCCCCCCCCCCTTTTACGGAATTCTTGGATCCGCCACTGATCCTTTTATTTGAAAGAAGGCGACATCGCCATCTCGATATGAACGAGTGTGTAGCCATTGAGAGAGAAAGACTCAATATTGACATATCGTTACGAGGTATCATAGATGTGGAGATTTACTTGTTGAAAACTTATAAATCCTCTATTGTAGCGAGCTGTTCATGTATATTTGTCTACATACAGAACCAATACAGCGAGGGAGCTCTAGTTTGAAAGCGCTATACACTTGAGTACGCGAATTGCACCTTGCGCGACATTCGAAAGACTACTTGGCTTGCCGGGCGTACGTATTTTTATGTGAACCGGAAGGTTTTTCATGACGTCAGTATGAACGTCCCTATATGATATCTGTAATTTTTGCGTTTGTGCTTACCAAGGAACAGCGTTTTGGCGAGAATCGCCGACCGTAAACGTACATTTTTGTGCGGTTTTTTTTTTTCATTGGCGTTTTGAATATACCAAAATGAGTGGGAGCCCAAAGGTGTTTCGAATAAAACGCTTTTGAAAAGCCCGTTTATGGCCCCCAATAAGTTAAAGGTCCAATTTACCTTTGGGAGCAGTGATTTTAAAAATGTTCAAGATATCACATTTGATGCATATGTGTAGGTCTGTCGTATCACAAAACATCTTACCATATAAAATTTTTGCAATAAAGCCTAAAATATCCTGAGATATCAGTATTTTTCTCAATAAACCGTAACTGGAGACGGTTTAGTGTGGAAGCATTCTTATTTTAACTATTGTTGACATTTTGTGTATTCAACAATACTTAATGTCGATTACATGGATTCGAATTTTTACAGTGGTTGTTTCTATCCCTGACTCACATAAAATAGAACCATTTTAAAGCACTAATGCTGGGTTTTTGTTTCATCTGCAAATGGTAAATTATGCCTTTAAGCATAAACGCACTCGGGGCGGGCTGTTTAAGAACTATCGGTGTCAACGTCAAGGCATAATATTCCGCCGAAAACTGCTCCGAAAATGATCCACGACAAATTCAAGGAGCTATGAGGTCGTATTATAGGTGACCCGTTAACACTTACTCCTACACACACCACATCTGAATTTTTACCGTATCCGCATCCGAAAATGCGAGCCAATAATGAAGGACGTTCAAATATTTATAAAATGCACAATGTATTTATGTTCGTTTGTGGTTTTTTTAACTTCTAAGAAACAATCCCAAGATTTTCAAGGTTTTAAAAATTATCTGAACATCAATAAGGAGACAAAAAAATAGAGTGGAAAAGAAAAGGGAATATAAAGATCACATTTTAGTAAACGGAGATTTGATCTGTCTATTAACATTAAGATAAAAATTAAAATGAAAGGTTGCTGTTTTATTTTCTACACTATGTAGGCCTATTACTTGCGGCAAACTATGTTTTATTTTTCTTTCTTTGTTTCTTTATCTTTTCTTTTAATCAAATGATCGAACCGTTATTACCTTTGTTGAATCAATAAAAACGAGGGGAAAGTGCACCCCATAGCGTTATATTCCGAACCTGCTCTCACAACACAGCGCGCAAATATTCATGCGCAACCCTATCCGATCAAAGTAGAGTTCCGCTTCTATCACATAGCATTTCCGCGTTAACACTTACCATGGCGCATCAACGGCCCAACGCTGTCGAAGGGACGGGCAAAGCCATCCTGTGGATGACGCCGCGAATGATCTCCACGGCGTTCGCTAAATGTATGAGCGGTATTCCCGACTGCGAAGTGTGGTTCGAGCCCTACGGCTTCTGCCATTTCGCCGAAGAGGAAATGAAGAAGGCTGGAATAGAGGAAATTCCGAAACTGTATGATGGACACGAAGAAGATTTCCAAGAAGCTGCTGATAGAATTGGTATGGTTTTAAACTGTGACATCATTGCCAACAGACTAACGTAAGTTTGGGCGTAGTTGCGGAGATATAGCAATAAACAATTATTGTTGGGGTTGTGTAGGACTATACACGATAGCCAATGTTGGTGCTGGAATAACGTGATTCTTTTTAGTGTTGGTTTCTTCTCTCATGTACGTGTAGTATTGTTTTCTTTTGGTTTTGTTTCAAATAAATAATTTACTATATATTACATCCGTACCATGTTTTGTCCAGTCACAGTGTTAGCTATTGGTCATTACATCGCCGTACCCATGCTTTCTTTGAATATGTTCCTGTGATTAAAGCACCCCTTTCCATCACGTCCAGTCATTGGTCATGATTAAGTTCGAAGGACATAAAGTTTGTCAGAAATTGGATAAAACTAGTTTCGAGGAGGACATGATGAATAATTATTGTATAGATCACCTATAAGCAAATGATAAAACGTAGCCGCGTAAAATGCTGTTCTGAGAAACTTTGGTATAGTATAATTCATATAGTTTGGTATAGATAATTCACGATTTAACATAACACTTTGCAAGCTTTTTCAAGAACAGCTTTTTCATTCACTTACAAAAACATCGAATCCGACTTTGCTCAGAAGATATTGAGTGCACTATAAAAGCTAACTGATTAACCGATCAGACGACCTTCACTCACGCCTTTTAATAGAGGAGTTTTTCATATTGGTAAACCTTTAGTTGACCTGTATTTCAGTACTAATACTTGAAACTTGCAAAAAAAAATCTTTACCTCAAAAGGAAAGTGTTCGAGTGCATGACCTGACAAAATGTACAGACCAATTTCCGTACAAAATAATGGTAAATGTCAAAAAACAATCCCTATCCCAAAAGGAAAGTGTTCGAGTGACCTGACAAACAAACCCATTTGATAACACTCAATAAACAGATGCTATTTTATAGGGTAATCTTTATGGACAGTTGTAATAACTTGGGCGATATCTTTTTTGAATTGTATTTCACGTGATTAAACTTGTACGATTTATGGCATGCATGGCAATTTAGGCTTGTCCACACGGATAGGACATAATGGAGGTCCCGTGTATGAGAGAGTCACAACTCATGCACGTAAAAGATCCCGCTTCAGTCATTCATCGCAAAGAGCAGGGTGTTTAACCCGGTGGAGTGGTCCCACCTCACATCCAACTGGACGTACCCCATGGAAGACCAGCTTAGCATAGCTGAACATGGGCTATCCAGCCATCTTCTGAGATGGAAATGAACAAACAAACAAACAAACAAACAAAGAGGTTAACTTCTTATTTGCATGAGAGAAAACAATTGTGCTACTTAAAAGCAGTGAGCAGTGTTAATGCTGGTGTTTCATGTGCCGTCTTTGGTATGTAGTTTTGTTCAACGTACCCCTCTGTGTGTTTATTTCAATTTGTTCCTTATTTAGTTTATCATACTCTCTTTTATCTTGAAAGCTAAATTATTCTTTCTGATTCAATGGTTTATGCTTATTACACTTCTAAGGTTAAACGTGTTTTAATTATGTTTGTTGCATTACTAATTTTGTGTTTATGTGTTACTCATTGTCAATGTTGCTGAAAAACATCAGTGTGCAATACATTTTTATGTCACAGGGTTCTGAGGTGAAGCAGGCTTTAAACTATAGATCACCCTATGTGCAGTGGTGTATTTTAAGGAAGGCTGAATAAATATCAAATAAATAATTGTTTGTGTAAAGCCACAAAGACCCAAAATAATGTGAATCTGACCATCAGTGGAAAAAAAAATAGCAAGCAAAGCTGTAAAACCCCGACAGTCTTTTGTAGATGAGATATTCATATTTGTTTTTAAAGGTACCCAGGAGTTCAGAAGAAGTTGGAGGATTCTGGCAGTAAATACATCTTTGTAAAGGATGAGAGCTGTGCATTTCGATACGACGATGCCCAAAGATACCTCCCGGCTGGATTCAAACACGCTTTCCTTCTTCGGCACCCATTCCTTGTCTTCAACTCCCTGCGAAAGGCTGCCTTCAAGCGACTAAGCGCATCTGGCCAGTTGAAGAGCCAGTCGCACAAAGATGAAAGTCTGTTTGACTATCGTTGGTACATTGGCGATTTTTACTTCAAGGACGTTTTCCAGCATCACTACAACCTGTGGAAGTACGTGAAGGAGAACATCGACCCGTCCGTGATGGTGATCGATGCCTCCGATCTACTCAACCATCCCGGTGAGGTGATGTCCAAGTACTGCCAGGCCATGGGTTTCCCCTACTCCGAGTCCATGTTGGAGTGGGAGGCTTCTGAAGAGGTGGTCAAGACATGGCAATGGCCGTCACCTAACCTGTATCTTAATGAGATATATGTTGGCGCAGCCGTTGGGAGCTCAAGGTTCCATCTAGCTGAACCTGTTCCGCCTAAGGACAAGCTCACACCTGACGTCATCGAACTTGGAGAAGAAGCAATGCCATACTATGAAGAAATGCATCGAAACAGACTCGAAGTTTCTAATAATCATAAACCACCAGTCTCTAGCGATACATAAGTCAATAAACTTGGCGTGGCACTCGCACTATACGTCGTAACAGGTATTTGTCATGGCGACGGAGAAGTAATTTCATTTTGTGTTAAGGTCTTCACGTTAAAGCAATTGCTACGAGATGGTTTAAAGGTAACACAAACCATGTTCTTTAAGCTATTATGTGTTTTGTTTGTCCAATAATAATCTACAAACGAGGAAGGCCCATATTCATTCATTAGCATTTACAACTGGTTATGTGTAATGTGCATTTTTACACAGTACATTTTACATGGAGCTACCGCGGCATAAATGATTGAGGTTTCTTCATGAGAGTAAAAATGGCTGCTTATGAGGCATCTAAAATTTTAATATTTGCGTAGGCCTACTATTTGTACGCCCACACATCAGCAGGTCACATTGTCTTGCATACTCACACTCTCACATTAAGTCAGTGATAGATTAACTTCGTAAACTACACACCTTAAAGCCTACCGGCACATTTACGTCAGCAGGAATGTATCATCTAACATGTCGCCTTTGTAATGTAAGTGCATGGTATGTTAGTGTAAATGTAGGGCCATAACTGTACACTAATATAAGTTTTTATTTCTGTTAGGACATTATAATTATGTACAATTATGAAAATAACTGTGTCCCGTCTATTTTTATCTCCATGTTTCTTCGTAACCTGAAATATCGCAAAATAGTTAATATCCACCTAGACGATCAAATGAATTTCAGTTACCCTTGCTAAGAACCGTGCTAGCTCAGTAGACATTTATCTAAACAGGTCCAAGAGTCTGGAACTCCCCTAGTATGGACAGCCCATGTTCATTTTAATGCGTGCACTACGTGCCTTCACGGAGTAGGTAGTCAGTTCCGCTGCCAGCAGTTCCTTGTGTCACTTTCGTAGTTGCTTTAAACTTGACACTGTCCTGCTATGGCTAATTGTCTCTGTGAGCTTTGACCATTGATATTATATGCATTCATCAAGGCTTCTTTGAACTGTCTCATCTCTTTCCTCCCTATTTTGTGTCCCCCTTTTCCACTTCCTTTTACTTTGCTTCCTTTTAATTCCCTCTTTTCTCATTTTCCCGCACTCTTCGTAGTTGTAAACTCCTCACCCTCTCTTCCCCCTTCCCTCTGAGGTGCCCACATAGTACAAACATAGTCTTTTGCGTGGGTACCTCCATTTTTTTTTGCAAGGTATATTATAGGTAGGTCTATACCTCTTCCTGTACTTAACATAGACATGAGTATATTGTTCTTCTGTGCTTCCTGTGTATAAAAATTCGATAAAATACATAATCCAATTTCACATATTATTAATTTGTACAATATTCTGTTCGGAAAAGAAAATGAAAATAAAGTTCGAATTTGAATTTGAATTTAAATTTGAATGAAAAAAAAAAGTATTGGAAACCCAGGTTAGTCCACTTCTGTTAATTGTGATCTCCTTAGCTTTTTTCTTTGGCATACATTACATCCATTTATATCTGTACTTGCAGGCAACGAAATACAGAAAGAAAGCAAGTTCAAAACAGTGATAGACCGGGGGCCCAGAGCATTTATTCAGCTAAAAAGGGTCACACTTTTTGATGGTCTCATCATACAAGGATGTGGCCAAGGGTCAATAAAATGAATTGCTGGCAAGTCGCATCCTGTACCGTAAGCCTAGGGGCCACAAAAAGGGACCCCGAAAAATGGATTTATTCAGCCGAAGGGGGTCACGGACAAAAGTTGGTGGATATTGTTCCTTTGGGTGTACTTATCATGAAAACAGCAATGCCAGCTATTTTATCCTGTACGGGACCCCAGACAGTAGCCCCAAAGGGCCCCACAAATATGGTGTTATTCAGCTGAAAAGGGTCACGGCTAATTTCTTTTGCAATGGAAGTAGTTCCCATCAGAGATATCCAAAACACCAATGCCAGCTATTTCATCCTGTACGGGGCCCCAGACAGTAGCCCCAAAGGGCCCCACCCCCATAGGCCCTACGTACAAACACACACAAACATTGATTTTATTCAGTTGAAAAGAGTCACGGCTAATTTCTTTTGCAATGGAAGGAGTACCAATCAGAAATATCCAAAACACAAAAGCCAGGTATTTTATCCTGCACGGGGCCCCAGACAGTAGCCCAAAGTGCCCCACCCCCTATAAACCCTACGTACAAACACACACACACACACACACATTGACTTTATTCAGCTGATAAGAGTAACGGCTAATTTCATTTGCAATGGAAGTAGTACCCATCAGAGATATACAAAACACCGAAGCCAGCTATTTTATCCTGTACGGGGCCCCAGACAGTAGCCCCAAAGTGCCCCCCCCCCCCCCCCCCCCTACACACATACTCACACAATAGTTTCATTCAGCTGAAAAGGGTCACGGCTAATTTCTTTTGCAATGGAAGTAGTACCCATCAGAGAAATCCAAAATACCAAAGCCAGTTATTTTATCCTGCACGGGGCCCCAGACAGTAGCCCCAAATTGCCCCCTTACCCCCTCCCCCCCCCCCCCCCCCCACACACACACATTGATTTTATTCAGCTGAAAAGGGTCATGGCTACTTTCTTTTGCAATCGGAAGTAGTACTCATCAGAGATATCCAAAGCACTAAAGCCAGTTATTTTATCCTGTACGGGGCCCCAGACAGAGCCCCAAAGTGCCCCCTACACACACACACACACACACACACACACACACACACACACACACACATATATATATATATATATATATATATATATATATATATATATTGGTTTCATTCACAGCCGAAAAGGGTCACGGCTAATTTATTTTGCAATGGAAGTAGTACCCATCGGATATCCAAAATACCAAAGTCAGATGTTTATATCCTGCATGGGGCCCCAGACAGTAGCTTCAAAGTGTTTTTCTTTATTCTCTTTATTGTTTGCATCTCTTCTTCTTCTTAAATATGCGCTCCTTCGTCTTCATTTTCGCGAGAACGACAACGTCCTCCTCATCATCATCAGTTTTGCTGTTCTGGCAAACATTTTCCAGCGTATCGGCTACGTTCGAATTTAGAGCGGCGAGAGCGGAAGACATGCGTAATTGAGTCTGGGAAAGCGTAGGAACAGCGTAGCTAAAGCGGCCAACAGCGTTATCGAAGCAGGAATGAAGCGTCGTAGGAACAGGCCTTGATTTTATACAAGAGTAGAGAACTTAGTGAGAGCGTCGTTAAAGCGGGAAGGTCGTGCTTTGATCAAGAAAGCGGCGCAGCAGCGGGGGCCATGTCGTCGGTGTCTAGTTTAGACTATACTTCCCGTTCTTGTGCCGCTGTTACTATATACGGTCAGAAAAACCTGGAATTGTTCCGCCCATCCCGCGGTATTTACACTGTCACTGCTCTCTCCCCGTTTGAGCTACGATTCAAAATAGGTCAATTTTGATGGGGAGATGGGGAAGAAATTTTGAACCAGTTCAACATTTCTTCCCGATCTGTAAAATTGCCAGATCCAACCCCATCACCCAAACGCTGCTGCTACGATGCTCCCGGTCCCCGTACACTTTTGACGCTCTCTCCCGATCTGACAGATTGAATAGATCGGGATGCAGATCTTGATAGTGGAATTACATATGGGGACCGTTAGGAACACTCCGTGGGACCCTGTACAGCTATATAACTGGTTTCGGTGTTTTTGATACCTCGTTGAGTACTACTTCCATTGCAAAAGAAATTATAGCAGTGATTCTTTTCACTTGGAATAAAATAATACGGGAGCACTTTCCAGCTACTGGCTGGGGGGCCCCTTAAAGAATAAAAATAACTGGATGGGTTTGTGTTTTACGTATCTCAGCTGTTAATTCCACTGCCAAGGAAAATAGGCATATGACTCTTTTCACCTAAAAACAATTAATTCATATGGGCGGGAATACCTTGGGGCTATATCTGTCAAGGGCCCTGCATCCGGGCCAATTTCGCACCTCTTAATCGAATTCTTTAATGTTGAATTAAATTTAGCAAAAATTTCGCCTAGATGACATGGTAGTTCAATGTCATAATCTCTTCATTCAAATTCATTTTGAAACATTCACATTACCTCTAACCTTATTCTAAATAACACTTTTTCAAAACTGAAATCCATATAAGACAAGCACCATTCCACTATCCGTTCATTCATAAATTCATAATGATGTCGTCACTTGATCACATGCCGCGCTCGGTCATTCAAATTGATTTCTGGCCATCTAATTTAACATGTTCTGCAGTCAATTAAACAGATATGTTCATGCTTGACCACTTTCTTATTTTCTTTCATCGTAGTTATTGTTTTGTAAGCATCATAACATTTCATGATTTCGTATTCGTTTAAGAGACTTTGACACCAGTTTTTTTTTTAACATGCTTTTTGAATCCGAAGAAGTAAGAAGCCACAAATTATCTGGCCGTTACGAGCGCTTTATTACGGGCGGTCGGCCAGTTCCAGGAAGTCAAGGTTATGATCCTCAAATGTTTTTTTTTTTTTTTTTGATAATTCTTTCTATGTCTTCTAGAGGTATACGTCTGTATCTATTGTGCTGTCATGACTATAAAAAATGAAGTTAATCTGCATTACTGGTACACGTATAGGCCTATAATGACATGTATATGAAAGAGAAGGAGCGTTACAGAACAACCAAATCCAGTTATACTAGATAAGAAATATGATACTTTTACTACTTTATAACAGTAATTTATAGATGAAACGAAAACACATATAGAAAGACACATTAAAATGATCTGAAACAAAGAAATAGCATGATTTGAATTAGAATGAACACGTTTGGAATTTGACTGTCTTTCGCGAAATTTAATGACTGAAATACCCTTTTCGGCAAGTCAAGGCGAATATGAATGAACGTAGGGTACAGTACCAGCCAATTTGAATACCCATTTTACGAATTCGAACCTCCTATCAAATGAACCGACAAAAGTGCGAAATTGGCTGGGAAAACCTAACTGGCTTTGATGTTTTGGGTATCTATGATGTAAACTAAGGCCTACTTCGATTGTAAAAGAAAACAACTATGACTCTTTTCAGCTAAATGATGTCATAATAAGTATGTGGGGGAGGGGCACTTTATGGCTACTGTACTGGGCCCAGTACAGGATGAAATGACTGGTTTTCGTAATATGGTCATCTCGGTTGTGCACTATACAGAAGTATGCTTCCTTTGCAAATTTCTTGGGTGTTTTACTGTTGGTTTACTGTAACCTATAGGAGCCCGTATACAGGATAAGATGACTTGCTTTGGTGTTTGTGATATCTCTGTTCAGTAGGCCCTGATATTGACGTTACAAAAGAATTTGTA